>NC_054549.1:2330595-2415595 GCF_017654505.1 Polyodon spathula | reverse complement strand
TTTTAAATATGCTTCACCGTGTTTGACACGTTGCTGTGCTTTCAGTATGCAAAACTTTTAGAAGGGTACTTCGTCTTTTTTAAATTCAAAGAAACACGAGAATGCCTCCTCCCCTTATCACACTCTACTCTATATCACTGTTCTGACCAGGCTTGACAGGCTACACCTCTCAATGAAACAAGCAGCACTGCAGCCCCTGCCTCCTCTTACTTCTCCCTTCAGCTTAGCATATCACCTTGATTTCAGAGTCTGGCAACAGTTCTGTACTTTAAATACCACCTGTCTCCCCAATACAAGGACTGTGAAATCACTGTGGAGAGATTGCTGGGACAGATGGATGTCATGCAGAGACAGGATAGGATTTCATTCTTACTGAGCACCCATCCCTGGGAAGGTTGGGCTACAGTGCACATCTTGCACATGCTTTCATATTAATAATAATGCAGAACAGTTCAGTTAAAAAGTAGAAGTATTGTTAGTTTAAAAGCCCTGAGAATATATGCATCTAGGTTTTTTGGTAAAGCATTATTTTACGATGATGTTATGTACCTTCACAAATTTGTATTAAATGTCACTTGCTCAATCCTACATACACTCTTTACCAAGTGAACTAACGTGGTGTGCTGTCATCTTCCTCTCCTGTATAACTCAATCATGGTACATCACAAGTAGTTCGGGCAATACTTGTAATGACTGCTTGACATTATCTTACCCAGGTCCACTGAATAAATCTGCCACTGGAAAGCAGGGGGTACTGGCGGAAGGTAAGGTTGAGCTTCAAAATGCTTCAAAGCCTCTTGGCTTTTCTGTTAAGACTTTTTGCAGAAATTTTGTAGCACAGGCAAGGGCATATTTTGTCAGTGAAATAAAGCCATGTTAACAGTATAACACAGCTTAGCAGCATGATATTTTTTATTGAAGAGAAGCATATTCATAGAGAACGCATGGGAAATAAAGATAAGCCAGTGGTTAAAATAGAGGTAAACTAATAAATGCACAGGGTAAAGCAGACCCAGAGGACTTGATGAAGAGACTTTGCTAATACAGGTCAGGACATCTTATTGGAAGCCCAAGCTCAGCTCGACACTCAGAACACCAGGAATTCAGAAGCATGCTTTCACCCTTCCCTTACTGCTCTATGGTGTTTGCTCACTATACTTTATTTCACTTGCTGTGCTTTTACTATGGGGAATTTTTATAAGGGCTGATGCAAAGATCATGCTAAAATTCCATATTAGAGCAGAATGAAAACTAGCCAGACTGTAAACATTATCCAGCAATAAGAAAAATGTGGAAAAGACATTGAAGCTACTTATCCTTTAAGACCGGAGGTTCAAAACTGGGGGCTGGGGTGAGATGGGTTGAGCGGGGGTTCTCACTCAGGAGGTCTGATGTCATGGAGGCTGCGGGCCAAGGACGTTGTGTGGAGTGTCTCTGTAAAAGCTCAATCAGGTCACATCAGTTTAAGAGTCAATTGTGAAATGACGTCATAAAGTAGGACAGTACCAGATGGTCTGAATGCCCTATTCTTGTGCTATTCTATTACACTAGAGACTAATTGAGACGTACCACTGTATGAGTCTGAAGTAACCTAACTAGGGGCTCATATTAAGTCTGGATTTTAAAGAATGTTTGTTAACATTCTTAAAAATCATATTGAATTAAATACTGTTCAATTAAAACGTTTTTAAGGATAGTTAGCATGTTTTTTTTTTTTAAAAAAACTCCAAACCCATTTCAGAAATCTCAAAGTTGTATTATGAATCATTGTTTTCTAGTTTACCCTGGTGCCCTGGTTTATTTTGCTATTGTAAATAACAGGTCAATAGACATGCTCAGGGCTCCACTTTGGGAGGCATTCTAATTTCTTAAGCCTGGGGACAGAGGGCTTTACCTTCAAATGTATTCTGTGTCCACTCAAGAGCCACATGCACAAGTTCTAGATTCTCAAAGCTATTTACTCTGAAACCGCATTAGCTTTCTGAAACAGGGCACCCCAGAAATAACCAGAATAGAGGGCTTGTGAGAAATCTGTTTCTTCATCATTTTCAAGTTATACTTGGTGCTATTTTCTTTTAGACAAACATTGCACTAATGATGATAAAAAAAGCTTTCAGAATTTAACCTAACATCTCTCAAACTCTGAGAAATGTCAACTGATATGAAAATATATATTTGAAGTGTAACTGATAACAGCTTGACATCATGCAGTATGCAATTCTTTTTATTTATAATCCTGTTAAAGTCACATAATCACCTCCCTGAAAAGGATCTCAATGAAGAGATGACAAGGACAAAAAGGGCTTTCCTGAACTCATACCAAAACACGACACATTTTATTTCATTGTCTGCGCTACACCCGAAGATGAGTAAAATCTAGAATTCATTGTACATTCCCAAAAGATCACCATCAATCCAACACTGGTGTACCGTTTCTTTTAAGGATGCTATCCTTCTATGATTTTCTATTGTTATTGGACCCAAAGAAAACCGAGGGGCCAGTAATACCTCACTGTTTCAGCATTAGAATACTGTTTCTGCAGGGAAACAATGGACTTTACATTTAAAAAGGCTTGCTGCTAAGCCTTGGGTAGTCTATAAGAGAAGTGCTCCTCATTTCAGGATTCAGAGAGGTTCTCTCTCTTTCTTTCTCACCCTCTCCTCTCTCTCTCTCACAGACACACACACACACACACACACACACACACACACACACACACAGACACACACACGCACAGACACACACGCACATGCACACGCACACACACACACACACACACACACAGACACGCACACATGCACACGCACATGCACACACGCACAAGCACACACACATGCACAAGCACACACACACACACACACACACACACACACACACAGACATGCACAAGCACACGCACATGCACACACACACACGTTTGCATTCCTATACTTGTGGGGTCTTCTCATTGACTCTCACTACATTTTTATTTACTATTTCTGACTCCAGAAATAGTAAATAAATATATCCTCTAAATAGTATACTATAAATATACTGTGTACAGGTAGTATAATTATGGTACAGATGTTATATTTTCACCTTTAAAAAATTCACTAGCAAATTCTAGTATATATCTCATTGCTGTTTATAGGGGTTTTATTGGGTAGTTAATTCTGTGATTGAAGTGTGGAGGTGCCACATATTTAAAATTTGGTCAGCACGTTATTATTTGTGATAAATCTTAAAGTGTTCAAGAACAGGGGCTTTGCCATCGCACCCAGTGAAGCACAACATTGTTAATGCTTAACTAAGTAGCTGGATGCTCCTACTACCCTAACCCAACCCACCCTGAAGCTGGCTGCCATCACTAGTGCAGGAAAGACTCAATGTTATAAACCTCACTGCTAGTTGGGGTCAAGACATCATCCAGGTATCATCTGTCACCTGTTATGTCATTCAGTTCTACAGGATATATAAAACATATGTTGCATTCAGCTTGGGCCCCCTGATGTTGCATTGCCACTGTCATTTGCTGTATCTGCCTGGGTGTTAGTCCAGTACAGTTCTCTATGCTTACCTGTAATGTGCAGAAAAGCAGTCGCTCAAATGACAAAAAACTCTCCTCTTCACAGTGATTTCATAACGTGCTAGTGCCATCAGCACTCAGGCTTGCTGTGGAGAGCTGTCAGAATCATATTTGTATTGAGTCGTTTTTTGCTTTGACTCCACACTGCTGTTTACATGTAATTGATACTGAGAGAGGATTTATTAAAAGCGAAGGTAGGGAGATCAGCTTTATACACTCTCCATGTCATCAATTATACTACTTAGCATAAACATACAGTTATGCTTATAAATAATGCCCTTTAAGTAAGCATTGTTAGTCACATGTAACCAGCGCTAGTACATATATGTTTAATTGGGGTTAATATAAGCTTGCTTTCTCACACTTTCAGTATACATTAGCAATCAAGGCCTATAGCTGGACTGCCATATACAACATAGATTTGTATACAATGACAGCTAGATATTGTAGGTGTGGTATATCTCGTATTGTACTGTACTGTTGTACAGCTGTGAGTAGATCTGGACTTGGACTGAATAAAATACAATCCCATATTGAACTATCTAGAAATATTTTATGAACATCAATAACAAGAGCACCGTATTGCTTATAATACGGGTGTTTCCATAATTATTTCCAGTACTGTAAGTATAAACGTATAGTTCCATGCTATCCGCGATACAGCCAGCATTTAGAGTGGATAGCATTCAGAGATGGGACACAGAAAAGAGCTGTATCTTGGAAAGAATTCCATTGACCAACAGAGGGGGGTAGTGAGCAATGATTTCAAGATTGTGAACATGCTTTAAACAGCAGAAACTCTGGTCAAGTCAGTTTAGCCCATTCTACAGAGTACCCTGGGTCTACCCTGCTATCACCTTTCTGTATGTGAATTACAAATCGTAGCCTGGGAGACAAAAGTTTAGACTATGGTGGATTTCTTAATGTCATGTAATTTCAGAAGAGTAAGTATTTAAAATATTGCAAATTATTTTGTCTCTATCTATCCATACACGAAGTGGACAAATCAGAGACACTTGCAGTAACATTGTCAGTATCGTGGGCAGAACAGCACTGATTCAATGAGGCTGAAAGTTGTTGAAGTTATGAAGGGACATGTGGTCTTTCCTGCATGATTCAGGGAAGCTGCAGCACAAGAGGAGGAACCGTCTACAGCATCGTCTCCTCCCAGGAAAGGTCTGTAGACTCATCACAGGTGAAATAACACTGATCTGATATGGATTGATAAGGAAGCACCTGCCAGCTGAGCCATGCTGTTACCTGTCTCACAACAGGGAGATGCAGCTTTTATATCCTACGCAATTCATTGATAGAATTCATGCAGGAGAAACGAACCCAACAGCTCATTTTGTAAATCTTACTTGCATTCTGCTTTACAGACAATGGGAATTTTTATTTTTAAATATCTGGTACTACACTAGGTTAAAGAAAGCTCTGTTTGCAATTCCTTGAGAATATTTTGGACAATGATTAATCTGACCTGAATTATCAAAATTACATTTCGATTCGATAAAAGAAAACAGCAACATTGGTTCATTTAAAATGATAGAATTTGCAACTTGAATTAAAAACCCATCAATAAATAAAGTACACATAACATTATATGTTGATAATGACAAACTTCAGTTTTTTATATCACCCAAACATTGATCTTACATATCAGTTTTATTTTGCAGGTTGTACAATGAGTATCGGAGGTCTGCAGGTTTTAATGTCAGTTCGTGAGTCACTTGGGTGGTATTCTGTGTAGCTAATGGAAGTGCAAAACAGGTGACATTTATGGAATGATTTTATATTGAAATCCTTGTTGAAGCAAGGAAGCTAACCCCAGCAGCTCTTCTCTCCATCCAGCTCTGTGCGCTGACTGTCTGTGCTGTGCTGCTTTGCCTGGAAATGCCCAACGCCCATAGATTCACGTTCTTGCAGTGTTCTCTAAAGCCTTTGAATTACTGCTCCAAGGGACACAAGTCAGGCTGAGGGGGTGAAAAAGAGAAGCCTTCATTTCTAAAGAACCAGTTTTATTAAAGTGGATCTGATCGTGGCTTGACATTTTCAGCAAACTGTTGGCAGGCAGCCTTCTGTTACTGACGTGTGGGGTAGATTAACTGTACACCTGCAATTATTCATTGCATTTTCACACAGTGTAGCTTGCCTGGACACCTGTATTAATTCATTACATTTTCACTGCACTTCCACTTTCATCTCATACCCTCTCAGAATCTGCCTGGTTGGTTCTTGGAGGGTGATGCTGGGTGGTGGTGGATCTCTCAGAATCTGCCTGGTTGGTTCTTGGAGGGTGATGCTGGGTGGTGGTGGATCTCTCAGAATCTGCCTGGTTGGTGCTTGGAGGGTGATGCTGGGTGGTGGTGGATCTCTCAGAAGCTGCCTGGTTGGTGCTTGGAGGGTGATGCTGGGTGGTGGTGGATCTCTCAGAAACTGCCTGGTTGGTGCTTGGAGGGTGATGCTGGGTGGTGGTGGATCTCTCAGAAGCTGCCTGGTTGGTTCTTGGAGGGTGATGCTGGGTGGTGGTGGATCTCTCAGAAGCTGCCTGGTTGGTTCTTGGAGGGTGATGCTGGGTGGTGGTGGATCTCTCAGAAGCTGCCTGGTTGGTGCTTGGAGGGTGATGCTGGGTGGTGGTGAGAGCTCATAAGCAGACACTCTGAGCTGGAATGCAGCCCGAACATGTTGTCAGGGGGCATGTATAAAAGTAATCCTAGATTTCTTTCCCTCTTCATTTTATTGCCAGGAAATAACTGATTGATTATTGTATTCAGTAATAGTCTCCGTAGCAACAGTGTTATGTGTTTCTTTCTGTACAATATTGCACTGCTGCATGCAATATTTCATTTAGTGTCTTTGGAAGAGACATGAAACAGAGACCTTGTCCACTCTTGGAGATAGCATAAGGGGTGTTAACCCTGGTGAAACATTTATAAAAGTTTACCACAGGAATCTTGTGCAGGAATTATGCAGTTTTCCCAAGTTTTTCCATAGTTATGCACGTATGATAAATGTAATATGCTTAACCATACATTGGGCTTTCCAATAGTGCTATCATGCTTTCACTGTGCTTTATTACACTTTGTTGTACTAAGATAAGGGACAGTAGGTACATCCCAATACAGATCAATTAAACTGTGGTCTGCTGTCTGTATACATGTGCTCTGTAAATGGGATGTTGCATTTCAGTGCATCAGCTTAGATATCTTCTTACCATATTGATTTTACACAGCGAGCCACACTACATTTTGTGTTGAAATATTGTCAGCTTTTCAACTCATTGCCAGGTTTTTGTAATGATCCCTTTTACTTATTTTACTATCCCATGATACCTGTACGTGATTTCCCCATATGTGTTTGGCAATGCTTTGTTAAAAGACGGTACCTTTACAAAGACAACATTTTTGGTAACACTTTAGAACTCTGTTATCAGGATTATAAACAATCTATAAACAAGTGAGAGACATATAAAGACAGACAGGTATAGAAAGACAAACAGACAGACATATTATATCCGTTATAAGCGATTATAAACTAGGAACAGGAAAAGTGTATAATAGTCTTATTATTTCTAATCATATTCTATAATTGTTAATAGCATAATTAATAACATGTTTATATGTTGTTTATAATCACTTATAGGATCCCTAAACTAAAGTGTTATCACATTTTGTTGTATGACAAACGTTTTGAGTCTTTTTCAATGTCTTATAATCGAAACGCTTGTCATTGAACTCATTAATGTGATTTTAATATTTGTAATTTTAGCACTATTGAATGTTTAATAGTTATGGCTGAAGATGTCTAGCTAGACTACTATATAATATCCTTTATGGCACATATAAGATGACACCTTATTATATTTCAGTCTATACAGCTTGCAGAGTATTTGAATGGCTAGGAGATTCCCAGTCACATCCTTGCTGGGCCTGTGTTGTGGTGGCTTTAGTCCTCCAGTCCAGGCAGATGGTTTCCTTCGTTTGTACCCATGACAGTGGGGACTCAACCAGAGGGACATGCCCAAGCATGTTTTCAAAAAGAGACCCCTACAGCTGTTCACAAGCACTGCCATGAGAACCCTGACAGGACCCAGTAGAGCTATAAAGGCACACAGCTGTATCACACTGGCACGGTCTTAAACCCTAGGTTCAGATTAGGGTTGCGTCCCAGTGGGGTGGGTGGAAGGATGTGTTTGCCTGGTACTTCTGAACAGCTTGAATATTTTTGTAATGTAGAATTACAGCTGTGTGCCGCTCAGCGCTAAACTAACTCAGTACCATACGACACCCTTGTTGTAAAAGTTCTCCCCCCTCCTGCTGGGCATAGCCTTGCCCCAAATGGGAGCTCACGTTCTGGTGTGCCACCATGCCAGCAAAGGAGAGCTCCTAACTGAATCACCTTGGGTGGTCAAGCTGGTGCTGTTTAGGGTTAGTGCTTTTGGTACAATGTTGAATTTAACATCCCCCATTATAGGTAGAGTACAATTAATAGGGTGCAGTGTCAGTTATATTGCGATCAGGGATGTGGCTTCCCATTCCAAACGACTTTTAAATTGAATCACTAGAATAAAAAACATGTTGTATGCTGTATCAGAGGCTTTAACTTTGAGCATTTTAGTACTGTACAGTAATGCCTTAGGTACTTTGCGTTCCTTACTGCAGTGTGTTTAGTTTAGTTGCCTGCTTACTTCTGTATAGCTGTAGGACATTTGTGTTTTACCATTTGGCCTGATACAATATATAGCATACTGTGGCAGGCTGGCGAGTGGATAGAGGCCCAGAGACAGTCTGTAGTTCAAAAAAAAAACTTATTATAAATAAACACAAAAATGAAAGGGCACAAGGGCCAAAATAAAGGGATTTAAACACAAATAAAGCAAGACAAAGAAGCAAAAAATAACAATTTCCAGGCTGGGCAATGCCTTCACTGGATTCAAACTTACAAACAAAACACCAACCTGCTTCCTCAGCTCCCTCTTCCCAAATGAGAAGCAGAGGCCTCCTTTTATGTGAGGTGGCTGGGTGCTGATTGATCATTAATTAAACTAATCAACCCCAGCCACCTGAACACAATGAACCCAGGCAGGTAGGGGAATTTAACCCCATCCCTGCCAATTTCTAAAGGGCAGAGCTTTGCTCTGCCACACACCTCCCCCCATGTACAACGTACACCGGCCGCAATCGGCCAACAACCCCCCCCCCCAAGAGTCCAATTATGTCCCTTGGGTGGGCTGTTATGGTGGGTGGTGGTGGGCGGGGTTGATGTCAGAGCCCCCAAGCCTTCTTTGGTTGAGGGGGCCCCGAATCTCCAAGGTAGTATGGTGATGGCGGCCCGGCTCCCTCTGGTGGCGGTGGCGGTGACGGCGGCCCGGCTCCCTCTGGTGGCGGTGGCGGCGACGGCGGTCCGGCTCCCTCTGGTGGCGGTGGCGGCAGCGGACCCTCGGGAGGCCTAAAAAACAAAAAGTAGACACCAGCAGCCCCAAGGCGATGCGCAGCAGCAGGCAACCCCAGGCGATCCAAATAGGTCACCCCTGAACGGAGCGGGCGTGGCATCCCTAAGCGGTGCAAGGCAGGCATCTTTGGGCCATAGCTCCTCCCTCTCTGGCTCTGGGAGCGACGGCGACTCCTCATCCCTCTCTGGCTCTGGGAGCGACGGCGGCTCCTCATCCCTCTCTGGCTCTGGGAGCGACGGCGGCTCCTCACCCCTCTCTGGCTCTGGGAGCGACGGCGGCTCCTCACCCCTCTCTGGCTCTGGGAGCGACGGCGGCTCCTCATCCCTCTCTGGCTCTGGGAGCGACGACGGCTCCTCACCCCTCTCTGGCTCTGGGAGCGACGGCGGCTCCTCACCCCTCTCTGGCTCTGGGAGCGACGGCGGCTCCTCACCCCTCTCTGGCTCTGGGAGCGACGGCGGCTCCTCACCCCTCTCTGGCTCTGGGAGCGACGGCGGCTCCTCACCCCTCTCTGGCTCTGGGAGCGACGGCGGCTCCTCACCCCTCTCTGGCTCTTGGGAAGGCGGCTCCTCCCTCTCTGGCTCTTGGGAAGGCGGCTCACCCCTCTTTATTGGAGTGACCGGGGCATCTCCCATGTCTACCGCCAGGTAATTAACCACCATGAGGGCAACCTCTGGGAAGGACGCTGGGTGGTGTTGTTCCTCCCACTGTTCCCACCTCTCCCCATCTCGACGCCACAGCGTGTTGATAACTATGGGGAGATCGTGGACGAGGTCTGCCTCAGGGTGCATCAACCAGTCCCAGATCTCCTGGGACGGTGGTGAAGGTGGTGGTGCTGGAGGTAATGGGGTGGCCCCTGATGCCTGGGGTGAACACGGCACCTCTTCCTGGGCCTGGTTGTAGGGGCATCCTGCCCAGTTGTGGCCGTCCTCCTCACACCGGCCACACCAGTTTGCCGGTGGCACGTCTGGGCAGGACCGCCAACGATGTTCCTCCTTCCCGCACCAGGAACACCAGGGGAAGAGGCTGGCCGGGTCCTCCAGCGGTGGCTGCAGCAGCTTACATTTCTTCAGCTGCTGCTGCTTTTCCTGCCTTTGCCGCTGTCTGCTCTTCTTTCCCTTTTTTTTTTTTTTTTTTTTTTCAAAAAAAAAAAAAAAAAAAAAATTATCCCAAAAATTCACAAAAAAATAAAATAAAAAATACTGCTCTGAGCCTCTAGGTGGCGCTATCCAACTGCTGACACCAAATGTGTAACTATAATAACTATAATAACTATTTTATTATAAATAAACAAAAATGAAAGGGCACAAGGGCCAAAATAAAGGGATTTAAACACAAATAAAGCAAGACAAAGAAGCGAAAAATAACAATTTCCAGGCTGGGCAATGCCTTCACTGGATTCAAACTTTCAAACATACAAACAAAAAACCAACCTGCTTCCTCAGCTCCCCCTTCCCAAATGAGAAGCAGAGGCCTCCTTTTATGTCAGGTGGCTGTGTGCTGATTGATCATTAATTAAACTAATCATCTAATCAACCCCAGCCACCTGAACACAATGAACCCAGGCAGGTAGGGGAATTTAACCCCATCCCTGCCAATTTCTAAAGGGCAGAGCTTTGCTCTGCCACACATACATAGGTCAGTACAGAGTACATTTAAACCCATACGGCGGTAGTTTGGTGACATTCCTCTGTGACTTGATATATAGTGTTCTCAGTATATAGTGGATTGATATTGGACACTAATAAACCAAGTGTATGAATTTTTAATAGCACTGTCCTGAGACCCTGTTTTTTTACCTATTTACCTATTTATCGTTATTATATTTCATGATGTCAATATACACTGCCTGGCCAAGTTTATTAGGACCTGCCTACCCAATTGGATTTGACATCGCCCTGGTCATGGTCCTCTGCCTACCACGCTGCACACATTGTGTGGAATATTAACCTCCCCCAGGACATGTCTCCCTGTGGAATTTGTGCCACAAGCCTGTGACCAGCCTCAGATTAGGTAGAGCGCTTCATAAAGGGGCAGTAAACAGCCAGCATTAATAAAATAGACGCAATGACCTTTACAGGATTATTATCACTTTGATTTCTTAATATTTTTATTAGCATGTCATTCTCCAAAGGGGGTGTTGCTCCTAGAGTCATGGCCAAACGGCCAAAGTCTGCTATGGAAGATCATGAGCTGCCGGCTTAAATACCTCAGTCATACCCAGAGTGAAGATGTACATTCAAATCATGTGAGTCCCAACTAGATCACACAGGCGAGTATGTGCATCTGTGCACTTTGTGTCATTGTCCTGTGGAATAGATGAGCCTCAGATTCCATTTGCTGTTTTGTTAATGATTTTTTGTTGGCATTTGGATATCATTTATTTATTTTTTATTTAAATCTTTAGAAAATCCAATTTGACTTCTAGCACTGGAAGAACTTGAATGCTATTTTCTGTTTGAAATGTGTGGGCCAGTGTTCTGTGTGACAAGACCTGTTTATTTTGAAACACATCCCAGTCGTGATGCGTTAATTAGAGTACCAACCAAGGTTTTATAATAGGCTTTCTTACATCGTATGAACATGCAATATTAGAAGTGGACCCTTCTTTTCTTATATAATATATTTAAACTGATTAAACTGCTGCAGGTTGTGTTGAGGGGGTTGATTAGTTTAGTGAAAGGACTGGGAGCAGCAGGTTGTGTTGGGGGGGTTGGTTAGTTTAGTGAAAGGACTGGGAGCAGCAGGTTGTGTTGGGGGGGTTGGTTAGTTTAGTGAAAGGACTGGGAGCAGCAGGTTGTGTTGGGGGGGTTGGTTAGTTTAGTGAAAGGACTGGGAGCAGCAGGTTGTGTTGGGGGGGTTGGTTAGTTTAGTGAAAGGACTGGGAGCAGCAGGTTGTGTTGGGGGGGTTGGTTAGTTTAGTGAAAGGACTGGGAGCAGCAGGTTGTGTTGGGGGGGTTGGTTAGTTTAGTGAAAGGACTGGGAGCAGCAGGTTGTGTTGGGGGGGTTGGTTAGTTTAGTGAAAGGACTGGGAGCAGCAGGTTGTGTTGGGGGGTTGGTTAGTTTAGTGAAAGGACTGGGAGCAGCAGGTTGTGTTGGGGGGGTTGGTTAGTTTAGTGAAAGGACTGGGAGCAGCAGGTTGTGTTGGGGGGGTTGGTTAGTTTAGTGAAAGGACTGGGAGCAGCAGGTTGTGTTGGGGGGGTTGGTTAGTTTAGTGAAAGGACTGGGAGCAGCAGGTTGTGTTGGGGGGGTTGGTTAGTTTAGTGAAAGGACTGGGAGCAGCAGGTTGTGTTGGGGGGGTTGGTTAGTTTAGTGAAAGGACTGGGAGCAGCAGGTTGTGTTGGGGGGGTTGGTTAGTTTAGTGAAAGGACTGGGAGCAGCAGGTTGTGTTGGGGGGGTTGGTTAGTTTAGTGAAAGGACTGGGAGCAGCAGGTTGTGTTGGGGGGGTTGGTTAGTTTAGTGAAAGGACCGGGAGCAGCAGGTTGTGTTGGGGGGGTTGGTTAGTTTAGTGAAAGGACAGGGAGCAGCAGGTTGTGTTGGGGGGGTTGGTTAGTTTAGTGAAAGGACTGGGAGCAGCAGGTTGTGTTGGGGGGGTTGGTTAGTTTAGTGAAAGGACCGGGAGCAGCAGGTTGTGTTGGGGGGGTTGGTTAGTTTAGTGAAAGGACCGGGAGCAGCAGGTTGTGTTGGGGGGGTTGGTTAGTTTATTGAAAGGACTGGGAGCAGCAGGTTGTGTTGGGGGGGTTGGTTAGTTTAGTGAAAGGACTGGGAGCAGCAGGTTGTGTTGGGGGGGTTGGTTAGTTTAGTGAAAGGACTGGGAGCAGCAGGTTGTGTTGGGGGGGTTGGTTAGTTTAGTGAAAGGATTGGGAGCAGCAGGTTGTGTTGGGGGGGTTGGTTAGTTTAGTGAAAGGACTGGGAGCAGCAGGTTGTGTTCAGGGGGTTGGTTAGTTTATTGAAAGGACCGGGAGCAGCAGGTTGTGTTGGGGGGGTTGGTTAGTTTAGTGAAAGGACTGGGAGCAGCAGGTTGTGTTGGGGGGGTTGGTTAGTTTAGTGAAAGGACTGGGAGCAGCAGGTTGTGTTGGGGGGGTTGGTTAGTTTAGTGAAAGGACCGGGAGCAGCAGGTTGTGTTGGGGGGGTTGGTTAGTTTAGTGAAAGGACCGGGAGCAGCAGGTTGTGTTGGGGGGGTTGGTTAGTTTATTGAAAGGACTGGGAGCAGCAGGTTGTGTTGGGGGGGTTGGTTAGTTTAGTGAAAGGACCGGGAGCAGCAGGTTGTGTTCGGGGGGTTGGTTAGTTTAGTGAAAGGACCGGGAGCAGCAGGTTGTGTTGGGGGGGTTGGTTAGTTTAGTGAAAGGACCGGGAGCAGCAGGTTGTGTTGAGGGGGTTGGTTAGTTTAGTGAAAGGACTGGGAGCAGCAGGTTGTGTTGGGGGGGTTGGTTAGTTTAGTGAAAGGACTGGGAGCAGCAGGTTGTGTTGGGGGTTGGTTAGTTTAGTGAAAGGACTGGGAGCAGCAGGTTGTGTTTGGGGGGGTTGGTTAGTTTAGTGAAAGGACCGGGAGCAGCAG
Organism: Polyodon spathula; assembly: GCF_017654505.1. NCBI lineage: Eukaryota > Metazoa > Chordata > Actinopteri > Acipenseriformes > Polyodontidae > Polyodon > Polyodon spathula. The sequence goes on along the minus strand of NC_054549.1, from coordinate 2,402,022 downwards.
GTTGTGTTCAGGGGGTTGGTTAGTTTATTGAAAGGACTGGGAGCAGCAGGTTGTGTTGGGGGGGTTGGTTAGTTTACTGAAAGGACCGGGAGCAGCAGGTTGTGTTGGGGGGGTTGGTTAGTTTAGTGAAAGGACCGGGAGCAGCAGGTTGTGTTGGGGGGGTTGGTTAGTTTAGTGAAAGGACTGGGAGCAGCAGGTTGTGTTGGGGGGGGGTTGGTTAGTTTATTGAAAGGACTGGGAGCAGCAGGTTGTGTTGGGGGGGTTGGTTAGTTTAGTGAAAGGACCGGGAGCAGCAGGTTGTGTTGGGGGGGTTGGTTAGTTTAGTGAAAGGACTGGGAGCAGCAGGTTGTGTTGGGGGGGTTGGTTAGTTTAGTGAAAGGACTGGGAGCAGCAGGTTGTGTTGGGGGGGTTGGTTAGTTTAGTGAAAGGACCGGGAGCAGCAGGTTGTGTTGGGGGGGTTGGTTAGTTTAGTGAAAGGACTGGGAGCAGCAGGTTGTGTTGAGGGGGTTGGTTAGTTTAGTGAAAGGACCGGGAGCAGCAGGTTGTGTTGGGGGGGTTGGTTAGTTTATTGAAAGGACCGGGAGCAGCAGGTTGTGTTGGGGGGGGTTGGTTAGTTTAGTGAAAGGACCGGGAGCAGCAGGTTGTGTTGGGGGGGTTGGTTAGTTTAGTGAAAGGACCGGGAGCAGCAGGTTGTGTTGGGGGGGTTGGTTAGTTTAGTGAAAGGACTGGGAGCAGCAGGTTGTGTTGGGGGTTTGTTAGTTTAGTGAAAGGGCTGGGAGCAGCAGGTTGTGTTGGGGGTTTGTTAGTTTATTGAAAGGACTGGGAGCAGCAGGTTGTGTTGGGGGGGTTGGTTAGTTTAGTGAAAGGACCGGGAGCAGCAGGTTGTGTTGGGGGGGGGGGTTGGTTAGTTTAGTGAAAGGACTGGGAGCAGCAGGTTGTGTTGGGGGGGTTGGTTAGTTTATTGAAAGGACCGGGAGCAGCAGGTTGTGTTGGGGGGGTTGGTTAGTTTAGTGAAAGGACTGGGAGCAGCAGGTTGTGTTGGGGGGGTTGGTTAGTTTAGTGAAAGGACTGGGAGCAGCAGGTTGTGTTGGGGGTTGGTTAGTTTAGTGAAAGGACTGGGAGCAGCAGGTTGTGTTGGGGGGGTTGGTTAGTTTAGTGAAAGGACTGGGAGCAGCAGGTTGTGTTGAGGGGGTTGGTTAGTTTATTGAAAGGACTGGGAGCAGCAGGTTGTGTTGGGGGGGTTGGTTAGTTTAGTGAAAGGACTGGGAGCAGCAGGTTGTGTTGGGGGTTGGTTAGTTTATTGAAAGGACTGGGAGCAGCAGGTTGTGTTGGGGGGGTTGGTTAGTTTAGTGAAAGGACTGGGAGCAGCAGGTTGTGTTGAGGGGGTTGGTTAGTTTAGTGAAAGGACTGGGAGCAGCAGGTTGTGTTGGGGGGGTTGGTTAGTTTAGTGAAAGGACTGGGAGCAGCAGGTTGTGTTGGGGGGGTTGGTTAGTTTATTGAAAGGACCGGGAGCAGCAGGTTGTGTTGGGGGGGTTGGTTAGTTTATTGAAAGGACTGGGAGCAGCAGGTTGTGTTGGGGGGGTTGGTTAGTTTAGTGAAAGGACCGGGAGCAGCAGGTTGTGTTGGGGGGTTGGTTAGTTTAGTGAAAGGACTGGGAGCAACAGGTTGTGTTGGGGGGGTTGGTTAGTTTAGTGAAAGGACCGGGAGCAGCAGGTTGTGTTGGGGGGGTTGGTTAGTTTATTGAAAGGACCGGGAGCAGCAGGTTGTGTTGGGGGGGTTGGTTAGTTTAGTGAAAGGACCGGGAGCAACAGGTTGTGTTGAGGGGTTTGGTTAGTTTAGTGAAAACACTGGGAGCAGCAGGTTGTGTTGAGATGGTTGGTTAGTTTACTGAAAGGACCGGGAGCAGCAGGTTGTGTTGAGGGGGTTGGTTAGTTTAGTGAAAGGACCGGGAGTAGCAGGTTGTGCTCCCTCCCTCTGCACTGTAGTAGCACAGCATGGGTGTGGTTTTCATTTATATTTTTATGTATTTGTTAGTTTATTTCATTGGTTCAGCGTAAAATCGCTCAACTGCAATCTTCTACCTCCGAATCTGCTATTCCTACCACTAGCCAGCCGTGACAGCAACACTACCCTTCTACACATACTAGTGTTAGATTGCTTTTCAAACTCTGAGCTATCTTGGGAAAAAATATAGGCTCTGCCACTTTATTAGAAAGCTGCAGAAAATAAAGCAGGACAATTCCAAAGCAGCGTCAAGGGTGTCACATGCGTTACATGGAAAACTGTGACAAAGCAAGCAAAGGAATGACGTCTGTAAGTGTTGTGCAGTGATAACAGCTATTGATATACATTACATACCTCTTCAAGTTCATTAGACAGGCATACCTGTCTGTGGCAGTTACAGAGGGCAAACTGGGTTTGCAATGAGGCAAACATGCAGGAGAAGAAAGCTTGAGCTCAAATTTTAACTTAAAATATGTTTAGTCTTTACAAATGTGAATTGCATACTGATATTCTCGTTTATGTTAAACACGTTGATGTGTGCGGTGTACGACTGAGGTCAAACACTCAGTGTTTAGTTAGTGCTAAAAAAGTGATGGACTGATAAACGAAACCTAGGAGCAGTTCAGCTCACATACATTATCTGCTGCATATTCAGCAAGTCAATGAGTTTTGGGTTCGCATTAGAGTAACCACTGAGAAACGGCACGTGCTTCGACTTCAGACAGGAAATGCCTCTGAACATGTGATCTCAAAATGAAAAGTTTGAGTAGTCCCAGAGGACGGTATAAGTATAGTTGAACATGCCACTCCAGCACCTGCCGCAGGCTTTTTCACACGTGACTGGAACAGTCCCAGCTTCCGCTTCATGGAACCTGGTTTGCTTTCTGGTTTTTAACTTGAATTCCCTTTTGAGCAAAACTTTCTCAGTTTTAGTTTATTTTTTTTGGCTGATGAAACTCAGTGTTGAAGAAATTGAAATACGTATATTTCGTTGGCATTCAGTTTAGAGAAAGGGAAACAGGTTGTTTAAATGCTTAAAAACATCATCTAGATAAAATGCTCACACTGACGATGATGCAGTTGTTTTACCATTGAATTATGGTACAGTGGTGGGAGTTTGATAACTTACAAAGCTCCATGTCATGTTTCATTATAATTCTTACTTCGTTGTATAATATCTATGTCTTGTACAATTCACAAGTAGATTTTGAATCTTGAAACAATTTCTCTACATAATAGTACATATATTTTGCAACTTTATTATCGTACCTTATATCGCAACAGACATAAGGTCAAGTTTGTTTTCCACTTTTCCTTCAAACAAAGCAGCTGATGCTTAGTCAATAATGTGCAAATATTGACTAGGCTTCAGGTAAATACAGCAGTGATGTTCCCTTGTGGAAATTCCCTTAACCCCAAAACCCAACAAGATAACTAGAACACAAACCTATCACTAAAGCATCGTTACATTCTGCCAGAAAATACCTCAATCAAATCCTCTCTGTAAAATAGATTGACCTGGAACTGACCTCATAACACAGATACCACCAAAATCAGACATGAATCAAGCATGTGCAGTTATACTAAGTGTTGAGCGATTCTCAACCTTTTACGAATACTTAACACATTACTAACAGGTTAAAGGGCATCAATAGTTAACAATATGCTTATTAGTTAAAACAATGCTTAATAATTACCTTTAAACTGACATCAGGCTATGTTTCAATGCTGTCCATTTACCTTTTGGAGGACATTGTTATTTAATATTCTGTATTATAAATCAAGTAAGAGAAAAACATGTGCCACTGTGCACAATTCTAAATGTGTTCAGTGATGTCATTGTGCACAATTCTAAATGTGTGCAGTGATGTCATTGTGCACAATTCTAAATGTGTACAGTGATGTCATTGTGCACAATTCTAAAGTTAACAAAACTATAGTTTATGTTTAATTAAGCAAAGTGGTGGTTCTGGCAGGGAACTCTCTTTAACCTTAGATCAAATCACATAAACATCAAGCATATTTTAGCCACTTCCAATATCAAATGAAATTGTCAGTCGAAAAACTAGTATCTTATTTGTCCTTCGATAAACAAGATGCCCAATGATTGTCAAGGGATGGATTAATATCTTACCTCAATCCATTAGACCTCTGCTGTGCACCAGAGTTCGCTTTTTGGCTTTGTTTAATGGAGAGGGCAGCTATTCTGCCCCTCTGTCCATGGCTTCCCTATGGTCAGCTTCTCCACTGACTTGCAAGCTAATTTATGAGCAGGGTTACATCGAAAGGCGAGGCCAAAGGCCAAAGAATGCCAAAGAATGTAATGTAAGCAGGGCTGGGATTCCAATGAAGGCAATGGCACCGCGGCGTCGGGCCCATACTCGGAAGGGGCCCAGTGTACACATCGCAGTACATTTCAATAGAAAATGTGTGTTTATATTGTAACGACCTCGGGAGGGCTGGCATCACCTGTTGTGATGGACAGGTGGCGGGAGCACTGATTGGGCGAGAGACGAAGTCTACCGAGAAGGTCTCTGCCAACCGGATTCTCAGAAGTGAAAGGTGGTGGGGCTACAGGCTCGCTATGAGGGGGAGAAGAAGACGACCTCCCTGGATAAAGGGAGCAACTGAAGTTGATAACACACTAGAGCAAATGAGCATAAGTTCAAAAATATTCACACATGTTTAACGGGGAGGGCAGCTATCCTGCCCCCTGAATACCAGAAGAACATCTAGCCAATGCACTGGAATGCAGAGGAATTTTATTTTAAAGAAAACAAACCCTGAAGCGGTGTGGGCTGCTGTATCTGTAGAAATTATATACATGTAAATGGTTAGGCAGACTGCTGCAGTGCAACTGAACAAAGTGCTGTCCCACAGGGTCCCCTTGAAAACACAATTCACATCTTAAGAGGTATTGTGTTGTGAGCTTGCGTGGATACCTGATAAATAACTACAGTAAGTGTCCTGTTAGCGTTCATTCTCCAGTGGAGGGGAGGTGGGGGTGCGTGTGCTCTAGGTTAATAATACTCCCTGTATTGTGCTGTGAGCTTGAGTGAATACCTGATAAATAACTAAATGTCCTGTTAGTGTTAATGCTCCCCCTCCACAGCCTGGCTCAGTCCAGGATTTTAATTTAAAAATGTTTGCCAGCTTTTGAACTTTGTGCTGAGATGCAGAAAAATCTGAACTCTGACCTGAGGAGGGGGGAGGGCAGGGGGTTGTCCCTGTGCCCTCGCTGGACACTGAGGCCTGACTCCACTGTGCCCTCGCTGGACACTGAGCCCTGACTCCGCTGTGCCCTTGCTGGACAGTAACCACTCACTTTCTCTTTTTCTAATGCGTGAAAAACAGACTGCAAATATCCTGCCTGCTGTGTTCCTGTTCTTTTCAAGAAGAGGAACATGGCTGAATTTAACAATAAAGTCCCCTAACATATGCACCGGAGCAGCTTCTGTTTGTATGGATTTAAAGATACAGGGGTGCATAGTCACAAAGGGTTTGCTGGCTTTGTTGCTTCTTTGCAATGACGAATAATTTGCAAAAAGATCTGATCATCTTGCATTATTTTTTTAGCTGCTAAATGAAGCTAAACAAATAGAATGCTTCTAAAACCATTTTACATTTCCCTTTCTCATTATAAAATTACAAGACAATTTCACATTCTGAAACAGCTTTTAGTGCACAGAAACTAACCGTGTAGTTTGAATTAACCCTTAACCCTTTCAGGACCAAGCATTGTAAATTGCATCCCCGGGCATTGTAAAGCCCAGAAATGTACGCTAAAGGATTGTAAAGTCCAGAGAGGTGTGGTCAAATATATACATTTAAACATGTTAAACTATGATAAATATATATTATAAGTAAGGGATAAGCAATGATAAGTGTTGAATTGGTAAAAATAATTCACTGTTTCGAGTTAGTTCAAACATTTAAAATGTTTGTCTGTCATATTGTGAGAATGATGTCATGAGGTTCTCGGCATGCGAGTTAGAAATCCCCCTTACAAAGTGTCTGTTGTATGTTTTATATGTAGAACATGAAATTGGCATTAAAAAATTCAGTGGACACAAACAAGGGCTGAGGGAAGAAAGAAACCTCAGAAATTGATAATAGGAGAGATGTGCTTTGTGACTTAGAGATTAAGAGATTCCCCTAAGCTTGTGGAGAGCCACCCTCGCGGAGGTGAAACCAGACTGCCTGGGAAGCAACTGATACTCCCCCCAAGGAGAACACAGAGGTAAGAAAATAGAAAGACGACAGATTTAGTCAGGGGCCCCCCTTGTCTCGCTAAGAACCTTCCTAGAGGAGGATGAAGCCATCTGTGGCAAGGCTTCTAAGGTTAGGAAGTGAGCTTCACTTACCCCCAAAAGAGGACCCCGGCACCCTCCAACTGCACCACCAATGCAAAACAATGACAAATGTAACACACACACACACACACACACACATATATATATATATATATATATATATATATAGATATATATATATATATATATATATATATATGTGTGTGTGTGTGTGTGTGTGTGTGTGTGTGTGTGTGTTTGTATATATGTATATATTTATATATATAAAGATAAAGATAATTAAAGACTAATCTCACTGTTCAGTGGAGTGGAAAACCCTGTTTTGGGAGGAGAGATGGCCCCCACTCCGGACATACTAACAATACGATGTTGGGCATAAGAATATATCTTGAGCAAAGATATATCATGGAGGAGAACAAACACAAGATTCCACTGTAGTGGAAGACCTGCTGACACTGACTGCTGCATCTATAAGTAAGGAAAAAACATTATGTTTAATCATGAAATCTTCGATAAGTATTTTAAGACTGTGAAATGCTGTTAATAATCCCTGTGAAACTATAAGTGTATATCGCTTGAACTTCAATTTGTCGGTTTCTGCTGCCAGAGGTCGACCCGTGACAGTGTGCTTGTATCTTACTGTGGGCTTGTAGCTTTCGGCTTCAGTTGAGAGTTTATGGCTACTGTTGAAAGAGAAAAAGAATAATGCTGAATGAATTGCCTGGTCAAGGGCAGCAGATTGCATAGGAAGCGTGAAATACTGGCAGCTGTGAACAAATTGGGAGCTGCAGTGCTGGCGAGCTCGGCGAAAGCAAGGATAGGACAATCAATCCCATGGTTCAATCGTGCAATCCCATGATTTAATGTGCGTATCCATGATTCAATGCTCGTATCCCTGCAGGCGCCATTATTGGAGCCCACTCAGAATTGTGGGTAAAAAAGCAATGCCACTCCGTAATGAATGTAGCTAGAACAATCTCAATAGTGAGTGAAAGGGGCGTGGCTGTAATGAAATATTATATTAAGAATGAATGCATTGCTACTAATCCTGGTGCCTGTCACCGGAAATTCAAAGAATGATGGGAACTCCACATAACAATACAATTCACAGAAACGTTTTTAAAATATCACAAAAATAAAAATACAAGACATTTACCTCACAAAGTTGTATAGAGCTGAAGAAACAAGGTGTAGAGTTTTGTGCATTTCAAGAACCTAGAATATATAAAATAACAAATGGGTCATTGTCCAAAACCAACTCGAGACATATACTATCATGTGATAATAATATATTCTGCCCCATATAATATCCTATTTATAAACTAGGGCTCACGTTCAGTGATGGGTGTGATTAAATGTAATGCATTTTTGTATACCGTAAGCAAATCATTACTTTAGGACAGTTTCCTTAATCCGCTCCTGCGTGACACTATAAACTTCAATAAAAATGTCCCATCAATGAAAATATGGAGGCAACCTAATTGTCCACCATGCCAGCTGCAATAGAATCCACTGTATTTATTAGCATTCACATACCTGCAGAACACACCCAGCATTATTGAAGTTGTTACACAAACAGGTCCTTGGCTAGCGGGGCTGGAGGATGTGAAGTCAGCTTTCTTTTTTGTTCTGATGAGATCTGAAGAGGAAAGATCTTCTAGCTAGGACTTAAAAGGCTTTACTTCAATAATACTCATTCATACTGTATGCTAATGCATTAGGAAAAATACTAGAGGACTATACAGCATTGGTAAAAAAAAAATCCCTTGGGCTCTCGTGTGACACATCTGGTAAAGGTGCTCCGCGTGGAGTGCCTATAGCCTGGACTTCCATGGTTTGAGTCCAGGCTATTCCATTGCCGACCGTGGGCGGGATCTCCCAGGGGACGGTGCGCAATTGGCTGAGCACCGCCAGGGGGGTGGCTTAGCTCGGCCAGGGTGTCCTCAACTCACCACGCACCAACGACTCCTATGGTCTGGCCGGGCACCTGCGGGCTTGCCTGCAAGCTCTGAGGTGGCTGCACAGTGAGCCTGCTGTGTGTAAAGAAGTAGGCGGCTGACAGCACACGTTTCGGAGGACAGTGTATGTTCATCTTCGCCCCTCCCGAGTCAGCGCAGGGGTGGTAGCAGTAAGCTGAGCCTAAAAATAATTGGATATTCTAAATTGGGAAAAATAAAATAGCTTGGTAATAGCTTCATACCTGTAAAAACATTGTGAAAGCATAATAAAGTGCTGGTAAGCATGGGCTACACCAGGTAAGAATGAACAAGCTTTTATAAAATTATTGTTTCATTCTTATTAAGGGAATGGAGATATTTCAGACTGAACTAATTTGCTGCCTGGATCACACAGTTAGCTCCCAGATCTCCTGGATTGTAGTCCTTTAGCTACTAGATTTCCAGCCATTCCTCTCTGAGGTAAAAATGAAATCTGGTTACATGCTACTGTAAGTCCAATGTAACTCTTTTCTGTTGAATTCATGTACACACCCTTTCATAGCGCATAAGAACATAACAAAATGTACAATTGAAAGGAAGCCATTCAGCCCATCAGTGCTCATCCAGTTCCAAGTAACTTTTAAAAACTTAAAATCTTAAAGAATCCCAGTGATTCAGCATCAACAACGTGACGTGACATGCGCCATAATGGACCCCATTGCATCTCTTTGTTTATTTGGAGGTTGTCTTGGCGCACTTTACAGTACCAGGGTTTGCTAGCTCAGGGTTTGCTTGATGTGCTAATTCAGGGGCTGTCCAAGATCGGGGTCGGTTATCTTTTACGCATTAAGCCTCCTTTTTGAGTTGTTCTTCTACAACCACATCAAAGCCTTCCCAGGCAGCAGCAGTAAGTCTTTTAATTCCCAGCCATGAGAATATCTATTGTCTTCCAATAGGTGCTATTGTGTTCCAGCCACATTGAATCTTAAGCTAATGTCATAGTATTGAAATGTGGCCAATGTAACAGGAACGGATTGAATTAAGTTTCCAGGACACCAGCACTGGGAGAAGCTGACTTGCTCTATTAATGAATACTGCATTAGCTTCCCTTTTCAATGAGTGTGTTTGTGTGTTCACCTAAGCATGATTGAATTGGGCCAATGTTAGAGAATCTCCTGATTTGGGTATCATGAACTGGGCACAGAGAAGATCCAGCCAGGCTCACTTTAGCAATCAGTGTCACGAGCCAATGATGTTGTCCATTGAAATCGCTTTTTGACATTGATGGACATTATCTTTTTGTCATTGATGGACATTATCTTTTTGTCATTGATGGACATTATCTTTTTGACATTGATGGACATTATCTTTTTGACATTGATGGACATTATCTTTTTGTTTTTGTATGTTTATGGCTGCTTTAACACAACATAAAACATCTAGTAATTATAACAGGTCAAATTATTAGCTCTTTCTGACCACCACTGAACTGAACATGGTGAAGTGAACTCCATTAAACAAACAAGAAATTAACCAATCAGGAAACTGTTTATAAAACTCAGTAGCCGTAACACTAACAACTCTACACACTGTTGCATCTCTTTGTTTATTTGGAGGTTGTCTTGGCGCACTTTCAAAGCCTCTCTTTGTATTAATTCTTGCATTGTAGAGGTACACTTGTGTAGTGTAACCGTGCGGCTGCTAGGTGAAAACCAGTGACCCCGCGCAACACAAGTGAGCGTCTTAACCACAATGCAAATGAGCCAGGCTGTCTTCTTTCGTGGTTTTAGAGCTTTTAATCCCACCTCATCGACAGGGGACAGAATCTGTAATAGCACTGCATCTCACAACACTACCTTGCACACTAGCCATGGCAGGGACTAGGTAAAGATCTACAATAATCATTGTGCTGTTTCTAGGTTGGCAAATATAATCCTAAAAATAGTAGACCTGCCAAGATGAATAATACTTTCATCCTCGTACAGTACCTTGCATTTGCATGGAATTACCTACATACTTACACCATACTTAGAACCTTTAATTATTAACTTTTATTTAATCACTTAAGCAAGCAAATACATAAATTGTTGGTTTTTCAATGCCTCTTGTGGAGAACCCTAGTGTCAGCTTTCACTGTTGGTTGATTAAGTGGCTACGTACTAAAGAGCTGGTGGAGGGGGTGGCTGGGGGATAAGGCGTTGAAATGAACAACTGGGTTATCTTATTTACTCCCTACAAAGGCTATCCAACCAACGTATACAAAAGTAGTTCAATAGCATTTCCATGGCAGACAATGGGCAGTCAACAGGAGTGAACAGCTCATGGGCTCCCATCAACAGTGAAAGAGGGAACGGGGGTAGGAGCTGCTATCATCACAGAACAGCTCCCAATGGGGTGGCCTTCGACAAATGCAGGCTGTGTGAGGAGTGTATTCTATAATGGATTAGTGGAGTGATAAACTTTTCATACTACCCTTGTGCTGCTTTTTATGAAACAAAGGTTTAGTTTTCAGTGACAATGCAGTAATTCAATATATAGACACAATGACAAAACTAAATTATTAGAACAGAATCACAGGTTTTATATTTTAATATTAGTACCAGTCCTACTACCTCAGATGCAAAATGTGTTTTGCAATTATTATTTTTCACTTAATGAAACAAGGTGTTCCTTCCATTGTGATATGGGTCTGGAAAATGACAGCAAATCATATCATATCGCAGAATACTAATATCTCCTTCTAATCTTTTATTGTAAGTATGCCTACGTGGAAAAGGATTGACCTATTCAAAACACAGCAACAAATAATTCATTAAAGAAGAACTCTATCAGAAAATAATGATGCCAGAAATATAAAGAACAAGTTCTAAAATCACTGAAGCAGCAAAAAAGAAAAATAACCCCTGACCTGGTCATTCCTGGTACCGTGAACAAGATCTAGCAATGCTTTTCTGAAAGAGAAGAAGAAGAAAAAAAACAAAAAAACAAATCCCAACCCTCCCTTATCCTCTGAGGGTATTAACATACGACCTGCTCCCCTCTCCTCAATAAAGTCCCAGCGTATTGTCTTGAATTGAAAATCCTGTTAGTTTCAAATTAATTGCCTTTTATCTGTGAGCAACAGGCCAGAAATGCAGGATTGGGCGTGTAATAATTAGCAGAAGAGGGTTCTATTGAGCAAGCCTCAGGCTTCACACTGGGCTTTAGACTGGGGATTCAGGCCTCTTTACATTTTCTTTAGCACTTTCAGTCCATCCCTTTAGCAGTCTCTTTCATTCTTTCTTTTTTTTGTGAGGAGGAGTGGTAGTTTGGTGGGGAGGGAGTTGTTGTTTTAATATGGTACAATATTACCTTGAAAGGACGGAATTGACGACCCCAGTCTTTAGGCTTTCAATCCTTGAAGAAAAGGAGGCCTAATAGGATTTGTGGCTCCTGTGGATCCTCTCAGTGTTTTGTTTGTAAATAACAATCAAAGAATCACAAAATAAAGATTGAATTCTGAAAACTGTGGTAGCATTTTTTCAAATAATGTTTGCCGATCCATGGGAATTAAAATGGAGCAGCTGTACTCCTTTGATATTCTGCTGGAATTCGTTCTGAATTTGTTGCTATTATTGAAAAGATATCCCAATAGCTTTATAAGCTATTAAGATGTTATGATCTGCCATCCTTAGTCATTCTTCTTTTGAGTAGATACTTGAAAGAAAACTTGTTATTTCATCCATATATTTTTCTGATAGTCAATAGATATTGTTTGAATTAACTGAGCCAGTATGTTTGCCCTGAATCTGTTTAAAGATGAGACTTTCCTCCCTCCTGCCTTTTGGTAATCACTGCAGGGTGTGTGTTTATTAGAGATTCTCAGGCATGTGCAGCAGGTTAGCAGCACTTCACAATTTTCAATTAGATGGTGACCTTGTTTTTTTACAGTAACACTGAACAGTAACTGTTTTTGACCGAACAATTTAAATTTCGTAAAAACAAACTTGTGAAATGCATACAAATTGCTGACAAATATCATGTAGGATCTGGCCATTGTTTTGTGCTTGACCCTGCTGGGAGGGAATCCCTCAGAAGCTCAAGCCAGTGTCCATCAAGCCCTCTCAAATTCATTCAGTTTTTCGGTAAATAGTTTGAAACGTTAACAGAAAGCGATGTGTGTGTGTGTGTGTGTGTGTGTATGTGTGCAGGGAGGAGTAGTCAGAGAGTGGCAGGCTGTGTGTGTGTGCAGGGAGGAGCAGTCAGAGAGTGGCAGACTGTGTGTGTGTGTGTGTGTACAGGGAGGAACAGTCAGAGAGTGGCAGGCTGTGTGTGTGTGTGCAGGGAGGAGCAGTCGGAGGGTGGCAGGCTGTGTGTGTGTGCAGGGAGGAGCAGTCAGGGAGTGGCATGCTGTGTGTGTGTGTGTGTACAGGGAGGAGCAGTCGAGGAGTGGCAGGCTGTGTGTTTGTGTGCAGGGACCGGCCGGTGGGCGTGTCTCAGCGGAGTGACTCACATTAAAAGGGGGTCGTTGACACACCCTCATTGTAATAAAAACACACACTGCAGTGTTCTCCGTGCGACAGTATAGGGTGGTACAGTTTTTTGTGTTCTAGACTACACAGCAGCTTACATATAAACCTTCTGATTTCATGTTAAGGGGATGGAAATCAGTTGTATGGCTGATGAATGTATGTGATATTAACCAAAGTGTGATAAGTCCTCATTGACTCCCATTATACTCAACATGGTGATAATAAGTGGAGGGTGACATTAACAGGAATGGTGTGGCAGGGTATTGCTGTGGTCCAAGATGTTACCGGCAGGTAGAGAGACTCACATACAAGGAAGCTGCAGTAAAACACTATTGAGCACCTAATCTACAATACAGTACACAAAACCAAACACATTAACAAAATAAAAAAGGCACAAGGGCCAAAACAAAAGGTTTAAAAAAAAACCTAAATACCACGACTTCTCCCATCACTTCGAGCATTTTAGCCTTTCCTCCCAGTCTGATAAACACAGTATAGCACAGCACACCAACACAACACTAACCTTCAGCAATCTTAATTCTAACATTAACACCCGTGATCACCCTTTCTATACACCAGTGACTGGTGCCTAATTAATCATCATTTATTTACGGTTCCAGCCACATTCCCACATGCTTTCTGCAGGGAGGAATTTAACCCCATCCCTGCCAATCCAGTATTCCCCCCCTTATATAAAGCTTATAGCTGAGGCTCAGCTGGTACCAGCACCAAAAGTTTTGACCAATTTCTTCTCTGCAAGGCCCCTAAATAACTAAGGAAAAAAAGTTTTGGGGGCCATGCTTGGAAGATACTGAGCAAAGCCTTTGGTTCTGGTGCCACCTGGTCTCTTGAACCTCAGATATTAATTGTGACGAGTGCTTTACTTTGTGTGTGTGGAATGCTATTCACAAACTCTTTGAATGGAAAAATAAATGAAAAGTATAAACAGGATAATAATGGGACGATAATAGAAACACGGTCATCAGTGATGGAAGCCAAGGGATGTCTCACAGGATTGAAACTCAGATCAATTCATTACTAAAAACATAGGCCATTGCCTCTTTACATCACTTCTATTGATAATAAAAAGGTGCTGGTGAAATCTGATAAGAGCACATTTATTCACACCACCAGTCTAAGAGACAGCCCCTTTAGAGGACGCATGTCACTTGACTTCCCAGAACATCCTTTGTAGGGCCCTGGTCTCATTTCTGAGTACTACAGTATACAGTATAGCATATTGCAGCATATTGCAAATCTCACAGCATGTTGATGAGAGAACTAGCCTGTGCACTCAAATCATTCGCTTTATGAACAATATTACAGGCTTCCCTTATGTTGTGCTGTAAAATCTTGTGATTCATTACTTATTATATGGTAACTCCGTTAAAACAGACCCCTTTGTGCTGATTGAGCCTGTCTGTCTGTGTGTCTGTCTATCTGTCTATGTGTCTGTCTGTCTGTCTGTCTGTCTGTGCGTCTGTGCGTCTGTCTCTCTGTGCGTCTGTGTGTCTGTCTGTGTAGCTGTCTGTGTCTGTCTGTCTGTGTGTCTGTCTGTGTGTCTGTCTGTCTGTCTATGTGTCTGTGTGCCTGTGTGTATGTCTGTGTGTGTGTGTGTGTGTGTGTGTGTGTGTGTCTGTCTGTGTAGCTGTCTGTCTGTCTGTCTGTCTGCGTGTATCTGTCTGTGTCTGTCTGTCTGTCTGTGTGTCTGTGTGTCTGTCTGTGTGTATGTCTGCGTGTGTGTGTCTGTGTGTGTGTCTGTCTGTCTCCCTCTGCATGGTGCACATGGTATCTCCTCTGAGTCTCTTATAGATGTTTGGAATTGCATTTTAATAAAATCTAATACAACTGTTGGACATGATTTTATACAAACATGTTTAGCCTTTCACCTACTGGGTGATTGTTAACTGATTAGGAGGACCCTCTGTATGTACATGCACTGCTTTATTATGCTTTAATTCAGCATATAGAAATGCTAAAGATAAAGTATTGATAGCATTGAGATCAATGCAATGAGTTGATCTGCAACACATTAAGTGATCAGGTTCCAGGAAGCAGAAGCATGTTTTCATTTATAGTGTTGAGGAATATCTGAACAATAATATGGCTAGCGCAATTGAAAGATGCACCTGTGCTTCAGGCTCATTCCATTCCCAGCCTCTTCCCACCCAGCTCCTCTTATCTCTCTGTGTATCCTACACTGACTCCCCATCAAGGAGGCTGGCTGGAGCCAGTGCTCGTGAAGGGGTTAAGCCTGAGCTCAATAAGATCTCCTTTGGATAGGAGTAGGACAAGACTGGAGCTTTCTGCTGGATACTGAAGGGCTTCTGTTTAATGTGCTCAGGCTCCTGTGAACACAAATAGCTCAAAGGTTAAGAGGGCAGGACTACTCTGCAGAAAGCATTGGGTTCTCCCAAGTCCTCCCTAAAAGTAGGATGACCGCTGTATGGAATTGCCAAGTTGGGACAAGCCTTAAATTAACACAGTCTGTGCTTCAACTCCGAGTTGCAACTATTTCTCAGAACAACATGTAAATAATATTTTAAGGAATATTTTGTTAATTATTTTCTGAATTCCCTTTTGATTAATTAAACGATGTTTCCAGTTCAGGAAACATTTTTAAAGGTAAAGCTATTTGAATTCTGAGAGTACTGTATTTGTCATCAAGGATTTTTTTTTTTTTTTTTTTTTTTTTTGATAACTGCTAATGTGACTCTGAGGGGCTAGTGTTGTTCTTTGTTGTGATGTGCTGCTTATCAACCAGTGAGCTCACTGGAAATGGACTCCTTCCAGCAAAGAATTATTCCAGCTTCTAGATAAAAGAAGAATGTCTCTATGGGGCCCTTGGCACAGAAACGCACCCAGCCTGAATTACTGAATTTAGTGCCACGGTTCTGCTTGTCAAGCTTGCTACAGCTCACCGTTCTTCCACAAGGAGATTGAAAAGTCACAGAGCCTTGGACAAGACAGGATTCACAAATTTTTCTTTTCATTAAAACAAAAACTATGAGGCCCTTCGGAAAATGTGACACAGCTAACCTTTTTTCTGTTTCTACTCCAAACAGTAATGAAGCCGTCATGAGAAGACGGGTGTCATTAATAGGGGATATTACACGCTGGGATTACAGTGATTAGGAGAGAAGCAGGTGGGCTCGCTGTCTGTCTGCACCGGTGAGGCATTGTCTAATTTCACAGCCTCTGTGTGTGTGTGTGTGTGTGTGTATGTGTGTGTGTGTGCGTGTGCGTGTGTGCATGTGCGTGTGTGTGTCTGTGCATCTTTCTGACTATTTTTATAGATGACTTCTCTCGGACGCCATATGGAAAACAACAGCAATCTGACTGGAAGGAAAGGAAATTGAATCAGCATACAACAGGAACCCAGTTAGACTGCAGCAGCAGTGTAGCTGTATTATGAATGATCTAACTGCATCACTGCAAGAACTCGGCAATACGATGGGCTAATTTTTTTTTAATTAATAGAAAATAAAATTGCATCTTGTCTACTCGATTGGATTTAGCATCACCCCGGTGTGGGGCATGTTCTCCTGGTATAATCTTGATCCCTTGATTACTCTGGAAGGCTGTAGTTTACTGTACTTAAGCATCATTGTGGAAAATGTCCACCCAACAACGCTGCACTTGTACCCTGATTGCGATGGCTAACTTGGTAGAGTAATGCGTGAATGATTTGAGGAGCATGACAGAGAGACTTCAGGCATCTACCATGGCCACAGCAATCCCCGGATCTCAATCCAACTGAGCATGCTTGTGATGAACATGAACAATGCTTTCCTCGTCACCATCCTCTCTTCATCTCTGCATCCACTGTGTCACACATTTATGACTGAATGGATTAACATCACACAAGACACCTTCCAGGACCTTGTGGAGTCATGTTATGTCAAGGCTGGGCAAACTCAACCCTATATGAGGTCCTGGAAAAAAACAGTGTGACAGATAGAGTGACAGCTGCATATATCCCCAGAGTCTGATGCTCCCAATAAAGCATGCTAAATAATAAGTGGGTTTCTAGATATATGCTGAAATGTAAAGTGTGACATCCACACATACGACCAAGCATTGAAACCACATGAGTCACGATCATGTTTTCAAAACGTGAGAATTAGGCATTGTTTATGGAGTTTGGATAGAGTGGTAGTCAGCTTTTGATCCAGGGCAAAAATGCAATACAACACACTACACTACACCCGCAGTGAATCAATCAGTTTACTATCATGCACTTTGAGAGAGTCTTTTAGTTTCTTGTTTAATAAAGTTAATCAATAAATAAGCCACTAGACGGCTGGTAAATGAATTGAGCACGCTGCATGGTGGGATGTACTGTAGTAGACAGCATATAGTGCTATCATATCGCTCGTTCTAGTTTCCAACCTATCCAGATATCAGTACATGGATTTTACGTGTGGTAAGTAAAGATTTGGAGATTACAGTTTCCTCAGAAAACTCACTTCTCAGACAATAAATTCTCCTTAGAAGACAGCATTCTGAAGTCTAATTGGCCATTGTTCAAAGCACAATGAGAACTCAGTGAAGTTCGGCTTTAGGATCTGTCTCCCATCCTTCGGAAGCTGGGAATAATTACGGCTGCTTACACTGTGGTATGATGGCATTTGGCTGCAGTGAATTTCATCGCACGACACCGCGAGATTGGAGCCATGTCACACACACTCCAGGGGCATAGAGGCCAAGCAGCAGAGTCAACACACGCGACATCCAGGGATTAAACAGCACATGCTGGTAACCCACTCCACCATGATGGGATAGAAAGAAAATCTAGGGGTATGTGCAGGGGTGAAATGAAGAGAAGAGATGAATCCAACTCCTAATCACCTCTGAGTTTATTAAACAGCAGCTAGGCTCATGTAACAGGGTGGAGGCAAGCGAGCATCTACACCACAATGCAAAAGAGCCAGACTCATTTACATTTGTGGTTTTGGAGCTTTTACCCTCATCTCATCTCACACACAGGGCAGAATCAGTATAATACAACACTGCCCATTACACAGACATTTACAAAGCAAAAACACTGCACAGGTATGTATGGCCTGTCCATTCAACTCTCCTCTCCAGAAAACAATGAACCCTGGTACTTCCCTTCCAAAGAGTTAGTCTGACCTGTCTTATCAATTACTTGTTATTCTGAGCCCCTTGTGGGTATTAATTCAGCGCCTTCACAAGTACAAAATAAAATAAATATTGCTTATCCAAAATACTACGGCAATAAAATAATAATAATTTCTCTGAAGAAATGTTTCTGTTGCTAATACTTTATGTAACACGCCCTCAAACAGGTACATATTGAACACTTAGCATTAACAGATACAACAGAAAAAGCACGGATGATGGTACCTCGAAGGGCGAGGCCAAAGGTCAAAGATGTAATGGAATACGTATAATGTAGTATGTGTTGTGTAAACTTTAATAAATATTGTTCTCTATCGGATGAGTTTACTGACTGAACAAACTTTTTGCATCACCCTATAGAATGAACTAATTTCTGCTTCTTAAAGTCAAAAGAACCCTGCTGAGTAATGTTACATTAGCATATTTAATTACATACCGCTTTGTAGTTTTCCATACACTGACAAAAATCTAAATCTAACATGAAATACTGCATTACCATTATGGCTTCCGGTAGACTTTTGCGATATAATTTAGCAGTTTCTTTGATGATGTTAAAAAAAATATCTAAATTATGTTCCTACAGTTTTTAAATGATATCACAATCCTAACATTCTAGGTGATGCTAAACTTTTGGCCATAGCTGTGTGCAGTCGACAGTCTTCGCTGGAGATTTCTCCTCATCGCTGGAGAGCTCAAGCAGACACTAGTCCACCAGAGGTCAGTATAGCTCACCGACATCCGCTCTGGAGTTCCTGGGTGTGAAGAAGTAATTGTCTCGTGTCTCCTGAGCTGTTGTGGGCAATTGCTGCAATGAGGGAATGTAATTGGACATTTTAAATTGGGGACAAAATCTATGGGAAAATGATTGGGCAAATATAACGTGCATGTTCGTGTTGTTATTGATGGAGGATATGACAAGAACCTGTGTGGTGCACAGCTGAGTCTTTCCTCTGTGTGATCAGAAACTAGAAGATGTCAGAGGGTGCAGGCTTCTCTTACCTGCTTCCCGTAGTCCACAATGACTCACACTGCCATGGCAGGATTGTTCAAAGCACAGCACTTTCTTCATCAGAGGAGAAAGCCAACAGCAGGCTTTAAATAGACTGCCTGGCCCTTTTTAGCATGGTGAGGGATGGGAACGAGATTAACATATTATCAACAAGAGGTGCCATGGTGGATCAGGATCAGGCACCGGGCTCCTGTGCACGTGGGCAGGGTCTGAAGCCTTGAAGACTAGCTATGCATGAGAAAGAAACATCTTTACACTGGGGACAGACCTATGGGAACCACTGTCCAGCAGCAGCGCTGCAGTAAACAGAAACATGTTCATGCTTTATATGGTAACACTTTAGAATACATACTGATGGGCAAAAAAAAAAGAATTACTAAGTTATTTTAAAACAAAAAACAAAAAAAACATTGCACAATGAAACACTTTACTCTACAAGTTTGGAGCAGAATTTCATAATACAAATACTATCGAAACTAATATAGTAGGGAATTAGAGATATAGTGAACATGCTTCAGTGGGTAGTGAACCCCAGATCTTTAGCCCTGCTTTAAATCCAGGAAGATTTGTTTTTGGCACTTGTTTTTTCTTTAATAGATAAGCAAACAAACAACTCACTCAAGGCAGCTGAGTTTCAGCCAAGAGGGGAGAGTTGTTCTCTATAGTTTAATACCTCACACCCACGGTGAATCCCATGTGGTACACAATCAGTTTACTATCAAGCACCTTAATCCTGGAATCACTCAGCACTTGAAACAACACTTAGCTGGGTTTTATCAAACGCTGCCTGGTGTAGTGAACTCGCTGTGCTTCTCTTAAGAGTGTTCTTGATGGCGTTTTCTTGCAACACTTGAACATTTCTGTTTCAGAGCTCTGTAAACGAAGCGTTCTGCGAGCTTGTAAAATGTATTAAAGTGTAGCAGAAGTGTTTACAGGAAACCGCGATAGAAAAAGAAAATAACAACTTTGGTTAATTTAAAACCAGTGAATGGGAGTGTTCATACAATCACATGTGTTGATGACAAACTTTAGTTTTTTACATCATCCCAACAGTGATCTTACATATAAGTTTTATTTTGCGGGTTGTACAATGACTGTCGTGGGTCAGGTTTTAATGTCAATTAAAAAATTAATTAAGGATCAGGAAGAGAAAGCCAGTGCAGCTGTACCCCCATTCCTTGGTGAGCGACAACAATGTAGGAATGGACCCATTTTTGGTCATTTATTTCCACTGTTTACCAAATCTTGGCAAGGTGCAGTGGCACCCCAAATGCTATGTGTTTACCACCAATGCAGAACAAGTGTGAAATGATTGGTTGCAAAATTATCATTTTACTCCCAAAATGTTGACTGGCAACACATTGAATGTTGTGCTAGACTTGCCAGCATCACAAACCACCTTAGGTTTTTCATCCACTTTGTGCGGGGTTAATAGGCTTACTCCATTGCTCAGAATACACAGATGATTCAGCAGCTCTTGAATCACACTGTGCTCAACATAGCTTATTGTAGACAGACGATCTATAGGGACAGTACTGAGTTATTTCCAGAGAGGTTACCGAAGCCCCTTTCTCTGCTGCTCTGCAGTGGAAAAAAAAAGGAAAGGAAACAGGACCGCATAAAACCAATTGGCTCCAGTGACTAAAGAGTCTGTCTACTAATCCAGAGGGGTTTAAAATGAGCAGCGCTGGCCCGCTGTTCTGTAACAGGGATGGCATGGTGTTGAGTAGACAGAAGAGCTACTGGCGACAGCTCTGGGGTGCGAGATGAGTCCTTAATCCTAATCATGCTGGGTCACCTGACCTCTTTATTATATCAACATGAAGCCGTAATTGCAATTTATCTGAGAAGAGGTGCCCAGACAGGCTTTCCAAATGCCACTGGGAGCTTGCCGTCAGTAAGAGAGACGCACACCTTCAACATGAAAGGCAGGACAAAGAAATAGAAACACCTGCCACGGCACTGTGAATAGGGTTCAATGGCGTCACTGTTTACAGACAGGGCATTGCATTCGACTGGTCAAGTCTGAAAGGTGCTAACATCAATCCCTCTCTGGAATGCGCTTAAAGGGGGACGGTGAAAATAAGCTTCATACTGGCGGGAGCGTTGACTGAAGCTGATTGAAACGTTTTATGTATTACAGAAAGTCAAGGATTCTATTTGCGTTTCTGCACAGTTATGTGAAGGACAGCCCATTTACAGTTTTAAAAATGTTTTTTTCAGAAATGTAATACAATGAGCCTATTGTGAAAATATTATATTTATATGTATTTTTCTGTAATATCTTCAGAAATTATATATAAAAAAACCCCTTTCCTTTGTAAAGGATATGTGATGGATCTTTTGTACTAACCTCTCCACTCTAGAGCTTGCTATTTAGTTGAATGGTAATGTTTTTGTCTTTGAACAGTGAGGTTAGTGGTTCACGCCCAGCCCTCGCCTAATTTATTTGCTAAACTGAACCTGGATATAACTCTCGGAAATGAAGTTTACGTTTCTTTGAGGTCCAGGGGCAAGTTTCAAGGTTGAAGTACAACATATTCTAGTTACCAAAAACCTGAATTCTATCAAAAAAGCACGAGGGATAAAAACTGAATCAAATTGTAACAATGTATTACTATGCAAGAGGACAAAGGACTTTACGTGTATAATGAATCTCCTCCTAGCGGCTGATCACTTAATACCACTAACATCAGCATGAGACACCTGTACTTACCTCTGGATTACAGGGCTTGCTCTTCAGTTGAATGGTAAGATGTTGCTCTTTGAGACGTATGGTTTGCAGTTTGCATCCAACCCTTGCCTTTCTATTCAATTCAGTGTGCTGAGATGTTAATTCATTAAGCTTCATTAGTGTAACTATGAGTACATGTGACTGTACAATGTAGGACACCCATTACCATATTCATACCTGTTATAGTATGTGCTGTATGCATACAGTATGTCATCATTGAAACTAAAATACTGGTACATTTAAAAAACTGATAAAATCACTATCTTCAAGAGAAATGAGAACCATCATTCATTGCAACACTACCCAGCAGGACCTTGATTAAAGCACAGTAAATTGTATCAGTGGTTTTTCCAGGCAGTTCTTGGAGTTGGTAGCTTAGTCATACCTCTGAATGACACAGAGTGGAAATGGAACTTGCAGAACTTCTCTTCCGCCTACTAACTTAGGGGGAGGAGGAGAGTGGGCTGGGCACAGCCCTGGGAGGTCTTCTGCATTGGTCCTGACTACACAGGGCTTGTTGAAAGTGTATTTCTGGAGGGTGTTTTGTTTTCAGCAGGTCTCTATTCAGGGAACTTTAATCTCATTAGTGAGAGCTCTGATGGAAGGGCCTGGGATTCTGGATCAGTATCAAATCCTCCTCTGACTGCTGTTTCCCAAGAAGGCTGATAGCCCTGCTTAGGAACCCCATCAGCAGAGCGCTGCTTATCCTGCCTGCCAGCTGACTGCAAGGTTAATGTGATCGGGGCAGAGCCTGTGCACACTAATGAGAGACCATGTGGGAACAGACACACAACCAAACTGGTTGTCAGTAACTACTGATAAACTGGTCCCAGTCAGGGCCGGCCTTAGGCTGTGCTGGCCCTAGGCGGTGATGATTAAGTGTGGGGTCCAGAACACCAAATTAATGCTACAGTAGCAACCATATCTTAGTTAGTAAATAGGTGCATCATGTAATCATACGTACCTACATATACATATAAAATGATAATTAATACTTGTTTCAGTTTGTTCATTAGACTTTATCATTTTATATAATTCACAACTTCAAAGCACTTAGAACTCCAATCTACTCCAAACATTCTTTTGTGAAATGACCATGCCCCAAAATAGGCCTACTGGAAAATACTGTAATGCCCGACTATAATGGATTCTGACAGGTCAGCAGCGAGAATAACCAGGTAGAAATAAATAAATAAATAAATACTAATAACAAATGCCATACATTGTTAACAAATGAACTCCTGGACATTCTAAAATTTTTTTTTTTTTTTTTTCATTTTATGTTCTAAATTACGTAAGAACATAAATAACAATGATATTTAACTAGCTTTAGCAGGAGCAACGTTCTTTTTCAAATCTGAGTATTCTAAATTCTTGGCAGCTTCCCTCTCATTTGACAGTATATGGCCAAATTTGACAATCTTTTTTGAGTCATCGTTGAGCGCAAACACGTCTTCATCAGTTTCAGCCTGGAAAAGCCGCGCTCCCCAGAAGCACCCCTCACTGCAATGATCAGCCGGCTCCTCTGTTTCCATGCCTGTACTGCAGCATTTTCACAGGACTCGTACCTGCGAGGTGCCGACATGATGAGCTGCAGCTACAGCGTCAGGGCTGCAAATCATTTACAAAACTGGTGCTAAACTGTTTTGATAGTCTCCCGTGTCTAATCACACCCGTATGTGTCATATTTTATAAAAAGGAAATTCTGCCGCATCTCTCTCATCCATGGCAAGACTCATAGCAGCCTATAATATTATTTAAATTTTTTCATAGAAGAAAAAATATTTGTAAGCAAACATGTACTTAAAAAGAGGGTAGTTTAATTATCATTATTATTGTTGTTATTATTATTATTATTATTATTATTATATTATTATTATATTATTAATATTATTATATTATTCCATTCAGAAATATCAGAGTAGAATCTATACGAGTATATACATACACACACACACACACACACACACACACACACACACACACACACACACACACAGCTGTAGTCAGAAGTTTACATACCCCAATGGAAATGTAGAATTTCTAGAAATTACTCAAAAACAAAGAATTTTAGGAAAGAGTTTTGCTTTTGTGGATTTTGAGGAAAAACAGTTACAAGAAATAAATGTGTACAGTTATTTATTTCAATATTTTTTTTTTTTTTTTTGCAAAACTCCAAAAATGCTTAAAAGTATTCCTACCCTTTGATTCTGTGATAGTATTGTCTACAAGGTGCTAGGAATTTCAATATGAAACCTTACCTTTAAAAATAGCTGCACACCTCTTGGCTGAGCTTTGAGACAGTTTAGGATGTTAAAACAGCCAGTGGACAATAAACCAGTCTGTATTGAATGCCTGCATGGTGAGGCTATTATATTATATGCAAGGCTCTAGTGTGTTGTTCAAGGAAAACACAATGTTGCTTGGCAGACTTGAAGAAATTCCGAAGCATCTCGTGATAAAGAGTTGAGACAGATATTCCTTTGCTGCTGAATAGGAAAGCCAGAGTGAAACTTAATAATAATGAATCCCGACCGGCATCTATTGCACAGAGGAAGGGCTTGGTAGGAGACTCAGACTTGATGGGACTTCAGTCACTGCCCTCCGACACTGCGGATTCTCAGAGAGACAGGACTTCAGTCACTGTCCTCTGACACTGCGGATTCTCAGAGAGACAGGACTTCAGTCACTGCCCTCTGACACTGCGGATTCACAGAGAGACAGGACTTCAGTCACTGCCCTCTGACACTGCGGATTCTCAGAGAGACAGGACTTCAGTCACTGCCCTCTGACACTGAGGATTCACAGAGAGACAAGACTTCAGTCACTGCCCTCTGACACTGTGGATTCACAGAGAGACAGGACTTCAGTCACTGCCCTCTGACACTGTGGATTCACAGAGAGACAGGACTTCAGTCACTGCCCTCTGACACTGCGGATTCTCAGAGAGACAGGACTTCAATCACTGCCCTCTGACACTGCGGATTCTCAGAGAGACAGGACTTCAGTCATTGCCCTCTGACACTGCGGATTCACAGAGAGACAGGACTTGTCCTATGTTAATATAAAGCATGGCTGTTTACATGTATAGTATATGTATGAAGCACGGTAAATTAGGACCACTGTTGGAAGGTGTCATAGGGGTGTTATTTTATAGTTGACATAATTGGTTCAGAGAGGAAGAGATGATGAATGGATCATTCAAGTTCACCCAAACATCCTCAAGTAGATTGTGATGCAGGAATTGGGGGTGCCATGGAAGAGGTCTAAAGTTTTCTCATTCACGCACATTTCTGGCACAGTGGATAGCTGCATTGTCTTCATCAGGGTACAAGTGCAGCCTTGTTCAGTGGACTCCATCTGCAAGGATGCTAAAGTAAACTATGCCATTTGTTTGGCCTTAAAGAGCCATCAATGGACCCAGGGTATACCAGGAGAACAAACCCCACACTAGACTTGTGTAGGTCTCAAATGTGCAGCATGTAAGTTTAAGAAAGCTCTACTTTCAGGTAGTCCTGCGTCAGGTCACTTTACCTGGACAGTGAAATTGTCCCCATCCTCTAAATGCCTTCTTTCCTATGTAATCCTAGTGACCCCACAGACACTGCCTAGCTGCAGTTACCAAGCAAGGAAGTGAAACAGCAACAGACCTCAAAATAAGACATGGAAAGGGAGAATTGTCTTTTCGCCTTTCTTTTCAGCACTATATATATATATATATATATATATATATATATATAATGTTAAGTATTTTTTGTTATGTATTCTGCTTAGAGATACATGTATAAAAACAATATACCTTACAATACTTCCTGACAGTTTGGTTGAAAAATATTGATGTTTAGTCAAATTACAAGACATTCTTACACCTGAGTGATTGCAGTAAGCAATAATGGGCACTACTCTCGATTATTTTCTCAAAATAAATATTTATAAATAAAATAATAGTTATTCATTCCATTATTATCAGTAATAAGGGAATAAAATTTAAATGAAAACCCTCAATATTCATCCCAGTACTTAACTTGACTAAGTATTACATCAATAGACTCTCCAGACCCTGAGGTTAACCCTTAAATATAGTCCATACAGTAGACCTAGGCTACTCAACGCACAGCATCCCCAATGAGGCCTCAGATCCACTGTGCCGCTGCGTTGTGAAGGTCAAAGCTGTTGGTTGTTAATAGACTACTTAGACAATTAGTTACAAAAACTGACCATTATGTTCGTTAGCAGGCAATAGGAAACAACTTGTCATGCCTTTTCCGTTTGTACTCCCAATGTGGTCACGGTTAATAGCTCACACTAAAACGCGATATCAAAGCATGTCAAATACTGGTATCTATTAGTAGTGCATGACTTATTAGATGTTTCGGCAAACAGTGTTACTGGTATTTTCCTAACCAGCAACAGACCACGCCGGACAAAAACAGAACCCTGTTAAATTGTCTGTTGCAACATTTTCCTCCATCCCGTCTCAGCAATAAAAAAAATAGCTATGTATAAAATGCAAGGAGATTGCGTGACAGACATGCTGGATAATGGGGACCAGATGACCGATAGATGGAGATAAAAGATATTCATAACCAAAAATTGATTGTGGTTTAAAGTTACAGCCAGTTTTGATCTGTCGGGCAGATGATTAATTACACAATCAAATTCTTTTCTAACCACCCAACAGTTTCCGACCCTTTATCAAAAACATCCCTTCGGCTGAACATCGGAGCCTGAAAGCGAAATTTATCCAATTAATATTATAGCAGAGCATCAAAGATTTGTCTAGCTCTTGCTGCTTAAAACATGCCACAAGTCTGTCAATTACCTTCCACAGTGCGACAAAGGAAACGCGGTATTTGCATCTGGAAACAATTTTCACTGGGAACACAGTCCAAAACCATTTGACAATACTTTAGATATAGACGTATACATTTCTGTTGCCTTTACTGGAGACTTGTGAAGCAGATGGCTTTTGTTAACCCTTTGTTTTGATGACATCCAATATAAGCAGAGGTCTGTGCAGATAGCTCCAGGCTCTGGCTGCTTTATTAGGAACACCCCTCAGTGGTTGGTTTGCCCCCTCTATGAACACGGTGAGGAATCCACACGTTTCCTGTAGTCATTCTGTGGAATGCAATTCCAACAGTCCGTCAGTGCAGTGCCTAGCTGTGCCAGTGATTCTGCCATCTGCTGGCACTGACACATTTGCTGCTCCGGCTTATCCTATAGATGCGCAATTGGATTGAGATCTGGGAGCCTGGTGAGCAGGTGTGTGTGCTCTGGTGCATCTACCTTAAACTACTCACAAATCAATTCATATTGAAACTGAGTGTGAGAGGTAACTAATCGGATGTAATGCTCAGGTATGCTTAGTGCACTGGCTCTTTCCTCCAAAAGAATTACCACTCAGACCTTGTCTCAGCTATTAATCAGCCAATAGCAGCTAGTGCATTTAGCACAAAGACTCATTCACAGCAGACGCTGTATGAAGCCACATGATGTGCCTTGATAAGGTGTTTTTATTGTGCACACTCACACCAGTGGTGATAGGGTGCCTCAGTCTGCAACGTTATCTGATGAAAGTGTATGGCTCAGCTGGTAAAGGCACAGGGAGCACAAGTTTGTGTCTTGGCTCTGCAAAGTTGACAGTCTTTGTTGGGGATTCCATACGGCGTTGCATTGGCTTTGGACATTATATGACCCTGTCTTGGTGAATACCTGTAGCGGCAGTGTATGATATAGTTGAGACTTGACTCAAACAAGACTGAACCCCAGAAGTGTATTATCGGCGTGTTGTTATACCTATCAAGAGTCATTGAAGAGCCTCAAGTGAAGAATAAAGAATGTGGAAAAATGACAATAACTCCATAGTCAGAACTGAGCTTCATGGCAAATCTGAGCACTGAGCATACAACTCAGCATCTTATGGAAAAATGAATATTCCTGGTGCAGCAAGAATCGGAAATGAATTTGGATTTTAATGTAGAGATCGACTATTGTAGGGAGCTCAGCTTAGGTTTCATGCATAAACCCAAATCTGGCAGCTTTTGAAAACATATACATAGTGCTGCTTCTCTGAAAAATGGGTCTTGTTTCAGTAATGTCTTGTTTTACTTTTATTAACCTTGGGTTTTTTTTAACAATGTTTTTTAAATTAATTTAAAGAGAAAAGAACAACATGGAACAATACATAACACAACATAATATAAAAACCCAAACACAACCCCCCCCCCCCGTCCCGTTGGTGCCCCACAGTCCCCCCCCTGGCACCATGGATTCGGGCAGTAGACAGTTCCATATGGATAATGTCAAGGAAAGTGAGGAGCCAGTGTTGCCAAGGGAGGCAGTGGGGCGGCTCCCAGCGGAGCGCCAGTAACTTTTTAGTTGCTGTGAGGCCAGCCAACCAAATCCTCTTCTGCTGCCATGAGAAATTGAGAGTACAGTCATCATTCAGACAAAGGCTCCAAGGAGAACAAGGAATATTCGTGTTAAGAATAGTGAATAAGGATGAGGATACTTGGGCCCAAAAGTGAGCCACATCTGGACACTCCCAAAACATATGTAAAAAAGTACCCATAGCACCCTGGGGGCAAAGCATGCACAAAGGGCTGGGGGTAAGTCGCATTTGAAAACGTCTGCGAGGGGGTTAAATATACCCTGTGAAAAAAATTGAAATGAATCATTTGATGATTAGGGTTCCTGGAAGCCAGATTTATGTTGTCCCAGAGAATGTTCCAGCAAATCTCGTCATCTCCAAAATTCAGATCTCTATTTCATAGAGTAAAAAGTGCTAGAGGTTTATAAGAGGTCTCTAAAAGAGAGATGTAAATGGCTGAAGCCAACCCTTTTGTTTTGCCCTGTTTATCTAATAAATTGTGAAGTGGGTGTATAGGCAGCTGTGCTCCCCAGGGAACCCCATAGGCATGCGTTGCAGAACGGAGACGTAAACAGAAAAAGAAAGAAGATCCTGGCAAGTTATATTGAAGTTGCAAATCATGGAACGTACGCAGACCATTGTCATTAAAAATATCCGCAAAATTATGTATACCATTATTTCTCCAATGTGAAAAAGAGAAAGGAGAATTGCCTGTGAGAAGTTTATAGTTATGGAAGATAGGTGAATGGGAATGCCATTTAGTTTGGGAATTTGTAAGCTTCTCTACTAGACGCCACGTAGCAATTAAATGAGAAATTATAGGGCCAAAGCGCAAATTACACTGTCTGAGGGGGACATTGGCGTAGATTAAATCTTGGAGTCTATAAGGGGAGATTATGTCTTCCTCAAGAGTACGCCAAGATACAGGCGTAACAGGAGCAAGCCAAACAGAGATTGGGTGTAGAATAAATGAGTAGAAATAAAATTGAAAATTTGGGAGAACCAAACCCCCCCATGGATTTTTCGCAAGGTAGAAAATTTGATGCGTGGTTGTTTCCCTTTCCATATAAACTTGGAGATTGTTGTATGCAGTCTATCCCAATACCCTGATGGTGGAGATAAAGGAATCATTAAGCTATAAAAATTAATGCGAGGAAGCACGTTCATTTTTACGATGGAAATACGAACCTGAAGAGAATTAGAAAAGTGCATCCACCTGTTCAAATCTGTATTCACCTGCTTAAAGACTTTACTAAAGTTATTTACTGTGGTATTATGTAAAGAAGGATAAATCTCAGCACCCAGATATTTGAGGTGTTTAACCAGTGGCACTATCGAGGGTATGTTGGTTCTTGTCATTGCAGAATTTAAGGGTAGCAATGCAGACTTTTATTAACCTTGTTGGTAAATATCACACATTGTATAGCTATGTTTTTACCCAACCAGCTGGGTATTTGCAAGTTTTTGTGAAAGAATGATAAACATGTGAGTGATAACATGGACTGAAAAAACCAAAGGAAACACTATTTATCTGAAACCCAAAAGATATTCTCTTAGTATTAAACAGCAGAAGTCCTCTGTTATGCTTCATAATACGAACAGTTCCTAATGGTAATTATGCCCTGTATGATAGCTGACAGAAAACTTTGTAGTGTTAGTAATGAAAACTTTTGATGTGACAGGTGGGGGGAGGGATAGAAAGGTAACAAAGACATTCTCGGGTAGTAATACTGTTGGTTTTAAATTGTTATTCCTCTTTTATTTTCTTATTCAGAGTTTTGTATGAGCTCCTGCAACCCAGTTACCGATCAGGAGGACTAGGATCAAGGAGCTGTAGTGCTGCAGTTCACTGAGCTACTTGACTCCATGCAGTTCACAGTTTGTAGTTTATGAGTGATGTCAGAACACTGTGTTTGAGGAGAATCCAATAATCTAACCACACTAAAACACACAGTGGTTATTAGCAGCTAACTTTTTCTGTGTCAGTGTTTGTAAATTTCTTTATAGAAGTTAATCACAATGTAGTTCTCCCATGCATTTTATGGTGGCTGAACAATTAATTTACCATAGTTTAAGCATATTAAAAAAACACAGTTGGCGTGGTTTATTTTAATATGCTTTACCATACCTTTACAATGCTAACCTATGCTTTACCAGGGTTTCACTGTGCTTTGTTTAAGAATTATGGTAGAGCCAGTGTAGTGAAAGTACAGTACAGAGTGCATTATTAAAGTCCTCATACATCATTCTGAGACTTTGTTTCAGTGTGGGAGTTATGATTTTAGTTTTTTAGTTGAATGTTAGCTTCACATACCGTATCTCACCCATTGTAGTACATGTTTTTTTGTCACTGGAGAGATGAGAGTCCCTGGTTTCTTCAATTCCCACGTCTCCTTTTTGTTTTTGTTTACCGGTTTACCATATTTAATTATCAATATTTTTTAATGAGGCTCCAGCCTTGAAGTTGTGAAATTTTTCCATGGTTGGAAAGTATGATTGACCAATCGGAGAGCAGCACCTAGGCCTGCCTTTTTATAAATATACTTTTCTATGCTTTTACTACAGTAAACATTTATGCATATTTTGCATGTTTTTCATTTTTCTCTTGAGTGACTTTAACTGAATTGCCAACATCTTTGTTTTCAGTATTTTTCTTTTTGTCACTGTAGTTTTCTGAAGGAGGGTAAAACGGTTATTTGGAATAATGTTATCAATGAAAATGTATTTTAATAGATAGGACTGTTGAAAGAATGAGGACTGTAGGCTTTGGCTCACACTCAAAGAACTGCAAGGAACATGAAATGAAGCCTTTTGTATTGCAGGCATTGCCTGGGGTTGAGGCTCTATCGACAGCTTTGAGAAAATTGTTCTGATACTTAAACAGCAGTTCTGGCTGCTCTAATTGCTTTGATTATTTCTTTCTGTTTATTTTCTCTTTTTTTGGGAGATGTTAACAGAGTAGAATCCCAAGGCCAAACACAGGCAGCTGTACAGGGTTCACTTCACACTGCGACTTCATCAGGAGCCAGGTCCCAGCCCAACAATAACACAAACAAACAGACGCTGACAATAGAGGCACAAGGATGGAACTCAAGCACATTTGAATTTTGGGATATGCTTCATAGCCTAGATGCATTAACCACTAGAAAATAGTCACATAATGTGATCATTTTCCCAGTCATATAACAGTAAGATTGTTTTTATACATTAAAGGTATGGTAGCGAAAAAAATAATTGTATAAATGTGACCTGTTTTGCACTTCTGTTAGCTACATAGGTTTCAAATCTGCACCTTTGAAAGAAACACAATACATCTATTTTAATTCTAAAATGTAATATCTGGTATTCCAATATCTTAGGTAAAAAGAAAGTTCTCTGTTTCCAGGCCATATTTTCAGGAAATCTATTACTCTTGCAGGGTCACATCACCTCAGCGGTGTCTTCTGGGTCAAAGCATGTTACTGGCTGAAAGCATGTCAACCATTGAAGGAAGCAGCTGACTGGATAATGACAGATGTATTATTGCCTTTAAAATGCGTGTATCAATGTTGAGAATCAAACATCTAACAGCGCCCCCTTGGTGAATTTATCTCTGTAAAATATATAAAACACCAGGGATTAAGATTCAGTGCCAGTTACGTTAATTGAGGGCCGAAGGGGGAGGGGCCATAGAATGCTTACAAAACAATTCATGCTTGGCACCTGATTATCTCTGTATTTACCGAGATGTACTTTAAGGTTGGCTGATTCTGGTCTTCTGTCCCTTCCAAAGATTAAGACAAAAAGGAAGAGCTTTCAGTTACAATTATGTAATAAAGATTATGTAATAAACTACCACTTGATATTCGAGATGCTGCATAACTTAATATTTTTAAATCAAGCTTACAAACTCACTTTTTAGACAAGCATTTTGTACAACTGTTTAAATGTGTTATTTCTTCTCTTTTTATTCCTCTGCTACTATTGATATTTGTTTACACGTGAAGTGGTGATGCGCGAGAAAGTCTGGGATCATGTAATTGAATGTTTAATGATTTAAATGTCATTAATCATGTAAGTCAGGTTTGTTTCCAAAAAAACGACCAAAGAGCTTTCAGAAATGTCCTATAGGATTCTATAGTAGTACTATAGGACATTATGGGACTGAAAAGGTTTTTCGAGAAATCCTAAAGGATTATTTTAAAAAAATATCCTCTTATAGTACTCAAAAGGGTCTCCCTACAATCGTACTAAAGGACACTCTATAGGACTAAAAAGGTTTTAAAGAAATCCTATAGGATATTTTATAGGACTTGACCAATTTGCTATAGGACTTTCTATAGGTTATTTCCTTAAGGTATAGGATAAATCTCATTCACTCGTGTAAGTGATGAAAAACAGGGGAAAATCCATGCCCAGTTTCACATGGAAACCCGCATTTCACATATAAATGTTAATGAGCTTGTTTATCCTTAAGTAACATCACCACTTACCATGAACTGCGTTATATGCCCTTGTTATAGTATTAAAGCAGCTGTCTGAGAATACCCTTGCTGTAAAAACTATGCTAAAGTTAAACACGAAGAGCAAGTGAGCTGCCCTTCCCTCCACTCAAAATCGCTGGAGCGAGGAGGAAACCTGGGCATTAATAATAATAGTAATTAGTGACCTGGATGTCTTGAGCCAGCTTGAATGCCCGAAACAGCGTAACAAGCATGTATACCAACAAGTGGCTGATGCCCTCTAAATTTACAGTATAATCGTAAATCTCGAAAAACTACTCACTTCTAAATCTTTTGTAGTCATTTTTGTATTACTTTAGTATAAACACATGTTAATTTGGATTCAAATGTTGCCTTTTTCTGATTTTATGTGAACGAAAAGACACAAATTCGTCCGTTTTCTCATTGGAAATAGTGATATTTTTAAATTTACCTGTCCTGGTCACAAAAGCAAAGTCTGTGGGGAGTAATAGCCATTTTCTATACTTTTGAGGCATAAGCAATTAGGAAATAACACTTACTACCCAGAAACAAAAATTGTGTTACATAGTGCTATCAACATGCCACCCTGCCAATGACATTTAAAAAACAATTTGGGAAGAGCAGCAACTTTCCCTGGTACTGTACAAACAAATTTTATCCAGTCATTTATAGCACTGCCGGAGCATATTCTTATTCAACCTGTTCCTAGTTTACCACAAATAACTAGACTTTCTTCAGCCTTTTATACACACCTACATGCTTTAAACCAACTTATTGATTGATTGGCCCACAGTTTCCTCCATTCCAGCCACATCCTCACATGACTGGAAAGGAGGGGGCCAGAAACCAATTTACATGCAGGGGTACAATATTTAGTCCTAACAATGTGTCAGAGGGCACACCACTCCACAAGAACTAGTTATAACACGGGTAACATGTGAAATGTATAGTACATGGCTTTATTTTTCTGCTGGTGTTTTTCAGTTTTCAAAGATGTTTCTAACGTGGGATTTGTGTTTTATTAATTAGCTGTAATTGATCCAGTAATTTATTGTGAAGAGTTTGCATGTCCTGGACCGCTCCAATCAAACCCATTGTGTTTTGTGTTTTTTCTGCTAAATACTGTCATTGAACCCTGGCTGACACTGCACATAATAAACAATATGAACCCTCATAAACCTGCCTATACCAGGTGAGTATTACATTTAGGGTGTTAGGCTAACAAAACTAGCTCTGCAGGGTTTCATGGGCAGATTTGTCTGTTTTTAATTGGCTGACTGTTACATATGCGCTCAGTTTCAAGTGCTTATTGAAAGATGGTTTCAGAGATAATTGACGTGTTGGTTTTAAGGCACTGTAATGTTTGAATAGACTGTCTAGCTCTTGATTGTGGTAATATCCAGAACACATCAGACAGCTTCTGGGGAAATAAAAAAGGGTTTTATATGCAGGAAGGTTATCTTTCTGTGTACATTATTATTAGCTGTACATGCTCAGAAATGTGAAGTATTGCATACTGAGCGTAATAATCCTTGTCATAAGATAAAATGAACAGGATGGAAACAGGGGATGAAGACTTTGAAAAGGATCTCAGGGTTATAATGGAGTCATCATTAAAAGGATCTTGCCAATGTGGTGAGGCAATTAAAAAAGCAAATAGAATGTTTGGCTATATAGGCAAAAATCATGGAATACAATTCTAGACAGGTTATGCTAAGATTATACGATGCCCTAGATAGACCCCACCTAGAATACTGTGTGCAGTTCTGGTCACCTCACCACAAAAAAAAAAAACATCATTGCACTCAAAAAGGTACAGAGAAGGACAACTCGGCTGATCCCAGGACTTCATCACATGAGCTATGAAGACAGGTTAAAATAACTAAATCTCTTTAGCCTTGTAAAATAAGGGACTTGATTGAAGTCTAAAAAATCATAAATTGTATAGATACAGTTAAGCGAAGATGCTACTTTAAATGTAGCAGAGAGAAGAACAAGAGGACATACATAGAAGCTGAGTAAAAGAAGCTTAGAACAGAAGGTAGGAAGCACAGTTATTACACAGTTATAAACGCATGGAATAGCCTACCAGGTGAAGTAGCAGAATCTAAAACATTGGGAACATTTAAAATAAGACAAGATTCTGTGCTTTTTAACCAGTTCCCCCTTAGGGGATAATGGTGTGCTAACAAGACACGAGCCTTGAAGGGTCAAATGGCTTTTCTCATCCCCAAACTTTTCTTATGTTCTTATGTATAAACTACAGGAGTTTATAGCCTTATTATTTAAAGTTGTGGCGCAACCCCTGTAAGATAATAAAGGTGGATTTACACACTGCTGTGAAGAAGAGACAACGACCCCTGTAAGATAATAAAGGTGGATTTACACACTGCTGTGAAGAAGAGACAACGACCCCTGTAAGATAATAAAGGTGGATTTACACACTGCTGTGAAGAAGAGACAGCAGCTCTAGAGAGGGGACTTATCCACTGCTGCTGTACTTTGTAGCCAATCATAATGAAGAAGCAAGTGTGGGGAGGGGAGAGCTGGAGTGGTGCGTGGTTCTACAAAAAGCCGGAACCGGTTCTACAACCCTGCTCGACCTTTGGAACCATGGTTCCCGATTCCGGTTCCAGACAAGTATTTTAATAAGTTTGTTCACATGCCCAAAAAAACAACCTGTATGTAAAAAAGTTCAAACAAACCTTTCAGTTTTTAAGGAAAG
This sequence comes from Polyodon spathula, assembly GCF_017654505.1. Classification (NCBI taxonomy): domain Eukaryota; kingdom Metazoa; phylum Chordata; class Actinopteri; order Acipenseriformes; family Polyodontidae; genus Polyodon; species Polyodon spathula. Next base: position 2,366,808 of record NC_054549.1, on the reverse strand, counting down.
AAAACTCTTGTGATGAACATTTCAATCCAGACAGTTGTTACGCTGATGCGCTGGGGAGACCGCTTTGTGGTTGATCCTTGGAGCCAGTATCTCAGATCTTGTGTGTATTTATACACTGGGGAGGCAAAATAAGCTGATCCCTGGAGCCAGCATTACACTTCAGCAATCAACACCAGGCAGAAGGATATCTACATCATCAGATGGAAAGAAACTCAAATGGATGGAGATGCAGATGGATCACATTAGTTTACTGTAAAGCTACATCTTAGTTGGCGCTTATCTTGGCGAGCACCGAGTTCAAATCAGCATGAAGTTTTAACATCTACTAAATCATTATTTGTATAATCAAAGGTTCACCATTTTCCACAGTGGGGAAAAAAAACTATCTCACAAAGAATATAAATAGCTTTTTGCAAAGATAAGGGAACAGAATTAAATTCTTCTCTACATACACTAGCAAGATTTAACACAAAATAATTTCTTTAAACCCCCCCCTAAAAAAAAAACATTCCTGCACGTCTCTGGTGCTAGATATTAGTCAGGCCTTCTCTGGTACGCTACAAGTACAACTAATACTTACTGCTTTACTGTTCACAAAACTGCTTTCAAATGGCCACAAATGGTCAGTTGGTTTCCTGCCTTTTGCTCCATGTCTCTTGGCTGATGTAGAAGCAATATTCTCTATAGATTCGGCATCCATAACCTTTTCATATTTTCCAGGGTGAGCACTATAAAATCACTTTATATGCTGGTTGGTGGCCATTTGGCACAACCCAATGTATTTCTAATGAAGTGGGTTGCAAAGCATTTTCTTTGCTTATACAAGAAGCTAATTGCAACTTAATGTATCGATAATTAAACAGTTTTAAGGGCCGCCCCAACAGGAGAGCCACTTCTTTTTCTTTGAACTGACCAACAGAAACGTATTGTTTGCCAATTCAAAATGAAAAGTGTTACAATCCAATTTTAGAGAATATTCACTAGAATAAAGAACGTGATTTCATTGCACTTTATCCCTTTTGATAAAGTGATTTCTATTTATATCTCAGATCATGTGAACATTTTTTATATTTTATTTTTGAAACTTACTGTAAATATTTAATGCCCAGTATCGCTAAGTGTCTTTGGTAGCCCAAATCTAAATATAGAACTTTCATATTGAGGTGTACAAATGTGTCATTGTGTCATTCACTAGTTTATTGTTTATTGTTTATACTGTAACAGGTCGAGGGGAGGGGGGGCGTATGGCAGCACAGGTCTAGATAGTTCTGCACTGGGGACTAGGCTGTCAGGCTTGGTTGGAGTAGGAATACATTAACCGAGCTGGGAGCGCAGTGTAACAGTTATAGTCAGGAGGGATCCCGTGCTAAACGAGTCCCTGCTTATGTTCGGTCATTGAGTTGTTTTATTGTCACTTTAGGCTGAGCATTGGGGTGGTTATCTAGGTGGTGGATGTGATTGGTTTTTAATTACATCCGTCACAAGGTATATCAGCAGACAGGACTACTTAAATACGGCTGTAGCGGTTTGTGGCAGGGCGATTCCCCTGCACGATAGGTAATTAGTGTTGGTGTCATTTATATGTGGAAGTGGGTTTATTGTATATCATTTTTAGTTGATTTGTTTGATTGAATTATTGTTTACAGACAGCGCTCGATTGAGACTTTCTGCCTGCTAGGCTTGGTTGAGGGGAAGGGCAGCAAGTGATTGGCTGTGCTGGTTGTCAATCAGCAGGTGGGCAGATCTTGACCGAGTGTCCGTCAGCTCAAAAACATCCACGGGAGATGGCTTGGGGCTGCTGCAAGGCCTGCTGTTTTCACAGCAACTTTGATTTATTGTTTGTTGTATTGTGTTTTATTTTGCATTTTTGTACAGCTTGCTGTATTAGTCCTCTATGCGTTACCATCGCTGGTAACGTCACATGACCACCTTTATTTACTTTTGTTTGTGTTTGTGTGAATAAATCCTGTGCGCCTGTGCTGGCATTTTCAACTCCACGTCCATGTGTCTCTCTGCGTGCTTAATCAGTGGCTACCCACACGTGACACGAGCAAGACTCTGTCACCCATTTTAACCAGGGAGAGAGTTGCAAGAAGGCGCAGAGAGTGAAGAGAGGTGCACCTGGAGGGAAAGATAGTGCCGCCCCAGTCCTTAAATTAGGTTTTAATAAAGCACCATCAATCCCGCCCAGGAAATTAGGGCTGAAAGGACATCTCCGAATGTGGGCATTGCAGCAGACTCTTCACCTCCAAAACGCTGACATGTGAACACTTTGCACACCCTGCCACTCTCTCTCCTTGGGTATGTGTGAATATACCTGTCGTTCATCTCACTAAATTCAATGCTGAGCTCGTCCTGAAGATGTTAGTGTCTGAACACTTTGCACGCCCTGCCATTGTCTCACCTCGGGTTTGTCTGAATGCACCTGTCGTTCATCACGCCAAGTCCAATGCTAATTCTTAACAGGTCTGTGGACAGGTTGTTCACACTATATCACCTCACCCCTGTCTCCAAATCCACCTTAAGACTGCCTGGGCCACCTGTAGTTATTAATACAAACACCACAGAACAGCTGTGCAGACCAGCCGATCAAAAAGATGTCCCGATTTCAAATTATTCTGACTGATGAGGAGGAAGAAAAAATGAAAAAATGTTGCAACAATGAAACAATACAAATCTAATATGGATTTGAGAAACCAGAGAAACTAGAAAAATTTATCAAAAAACATGCAACCAATTATAACAAATACAGTCCACCCTGCTGTGCATAAAAGGCTGTAATTCCATCTCTGGTTTGCAGTGACATTGATAAATCACTGGAGCTGGCAGCATTGTGATCTATGCATCACGAAAAACCCCAACAGATACAGTATTCCTGTATGATTATATACAGGAATGATGAAATAGATAGTAAAGGTGTCTTTGTTTGTGACAGTTGCTCCTGTGTCCAAGACAGGCTGCATTACTGATCAAAGCAGTCAGACTCACTGTGCCACTTTAAGCTAAGCAGAATCTATAAGCAACCTTCAATTAGTGATTACTGATTGTTGCAACATACTGTAAAGCATAGGTAAACATTGGAAAATCCATTTAGGGATGGTTAAGCATTAAGAAACCAAGGCCAGCTATTGTAAGTGTATAGCACAACCATGGGAAAACTGCACATTTCTCCATTACATTGGTGATAAGTGTAAACATATTGCCGTTTTTTGAGCTTGTTGTTTGATCATAAAAACATGACTCAAATTAATACCATACCCGCTATTTCATCTTCAGAAGTGGAAACAGCACTTATGGAAGTGTGTGTTTAGATTCTTAATTGGAGATTCAGCGGTGGTATGTGGCTTGGAGTTTGGGGCATTTTTTGGGTTCTTGTTTGCAGCTGTAATAAGACCTGATATTAGTGTCTTTTTCCAGTGAGTTTTCTCCATTTTGATAAAGCTTATTTGTTATCATTCTTCCTCAAACGCCAAGGTTCTGACTACCTGTGTCAGGTAAAAGGATCCAACCTCAGGTCAGACAACGCTCAAAGATCTTAAGTTGTTGGTTACGGTACCTCCCCTTTAACTAGGACCAGCAATGAATAGTGGCTTTACATAAATAAATAAATACATAGAGAAATGAGCTCACCTCAGAATACTGCCCTGCTATTAAATTTGGTGTGGCAGTTTGGTGTGGTCCCAGGACAGTACTGTGTTTCGGGTTGATACTCAGGCCCTGGAGCTTGGCTTCAGAGAGGGGGTTGGGGCCCCAACTATTTTATTTTGCCTTCTTTTGTTTACACTACTGTCCCACTCTAAAAGCATACCAGCTTGAACATACCTGTGCCCGTGAACTCTGGGCTCCCTCACTAAATATTCTCTTCTTTTATTGCCCACTTGGGGGTCATCCTCCTATCACATCCTAAATAACAACCTGCCAAAACACCCATGGTCTGCCCAAAATTGCCACAGAGACACAGACTGGTGTATAATAATAATAATCTTTATTTTTATATAACGCCATTCATACTGGACCACCATCACAAAGCGCTTTACAGGATACTAGACTATCTCTATCTAACCCCCCCCCTTAACCTCACCCCCAGCTTCCCTCATTACCCATATGGAACAATAGCTTGTTACAGTATATACAGTATGTATTGAAAATACTTCAAGGTAATTAGCATTTTACTCACCCAAAATACATTGGGGCCTCATTCACTAAATGGTGGTAAATGACCAGAATTACCGTGTGGCAGGGGGAAGCCACACTGCGCGCAAAAATGAAGCAGCGGTCACTCTATTTACTAAGCTAATTATTTGCACAAATAAAGCAAGCCAAATGATTCATTTGCAAGTTGTCACATCGCACGGAATTATGCACAAGGTTTACAGACACTTTATTATAACATACAAGGGCGCTGGAAAGAAAAGGTAAGTATGATTCTGAGTTTGTCACAATGACAAGGACCAAGGAGGACAGAGTGAGGAATCTAAAGTTTACAGACCAGGAGCTAAATGTATTAGCAGAAGAAGTGGTGGGAAATTATGAAAGGCTTTTCGGTTAACGTTCAGTGAGAACATTAACTTCAATGAAACATTAAAGTAAGGTGACCATTTGGCTCTGTGTTCAGTGGGACAGTTTGGGACAGTTCATGCTTTTTAACTCACAACCCAATGCATTCTGGCATATTTTACCTGTCTCAGGTACCATTCTTTCCTTTAAGAGAAGCAGGACTACACCTACCAGAATGCACTGGGTTGTGAGTTGAAAAGCCTGAACTATCCCATATGGCCATCTTACATTAAGTACAAAATAAATGTGCTCTGTAGGAGGGCGGGGGTCCTGTCCCAAATCACAGCGTCCCGCGAGACAGTCAAAGCAGAGAAAGCAATTGTTAATGGAACATTTATGTTTAACTCTGCAAATCAAATAAATATTTGTTTGTTCAACTTGATCTCCCTCTGATTTGTTTTGTAATATTAATCAAAAGTTAACAAAGCACTCACTCACTTTCTTAAACGTTCACTATTTACATTTCAAAAAGTGTTTGGGGATATGTCACTTTTTTATATTAGATGCCGTTTGCTTGCTTGTATTTATGACTGCACCTCAACTCGCACTCTGTGTACCTTCATTTATTGGACATTTACAGTTTCTTTTGTATATTTTAAAGCTATTTTAAGCATAGCCTACTTAAATATAAAACATACATGGTGAATATACAAATACGTTAACATAGCCGAAATTGTTGCATATGACATGACAGGCACCGAATTGTAGATTTGAAGGTGGGGGTAAGTGCCCCTGGTAGTGCATTGTTGACAGCTATGTTATGTAGAATGCAGCATGCGACAATGAGTGTACACACTTTCCAGGGCTATATTGTAACACACCATCAGATCTATCTAAACATCTGAAGTGACTTTGTAACACTCCAAAAGTATGCTCAATAACACAACATGTAGCCATGTGTGCTGTACCGTACTGAATCTCTGCATTCTGGGGTCCAGGCAATGGTGTAAGCAGCCAGGGTCTGATCCCATAACCAGCATCACCACATATTATAAATTGAAACACATATTATAAATTGCTTACCAAGAAGCCAACCAGCTCCATCCAATCATCCATTATCATTAACCGCTTAATCCTTTACAGGGTCACTCTTCATATATCCCAGACTGTCTGAGGATGTACGACTCATGTGGATAGCTGGTGACCACGTCACATCAAGAATCCTCAGTTTTGCATCACACACCATTTGTACATTAATACAGCGGTAATGTTTCCTATTACGAAAGATATGTTCTATATCCTGGGGTGGTGACAGTGCTACATGGGTGTAATCAATAGCTCCCAATACATTTGGAAAGACAGAGATTTCGTAAAAGGCCACTTTTATATCATGGAGAGCATCTGTCTCTGGGATAATAGATATAATTCCAGGTACGTTTCAATAGGACATTCAGTACATGCTGTAAATACCGGGAAAACGTGGGTTACAATATCCCACAAATTGCTGACACAGTGGTCTAAATGATGTCAAGTGCACAGAAATTTCACTAGACTTGGCAGTGCATGACTCCTATCTGTAAGTGACTCCAAATCAGATTTGATTTCTTTATATAAGGCTATCTGTGCTCAATCTCTATCTAGTTATTACCTCCTCATTACACAGCCCTAGTAATGTCTGCCTGGTCCGAAATCCTCTCTCCCTGACCCTTCTTTTCGCTCTCCTGTTTAGCTCTTCTGCTCTCATTTGCGCTGTTTCCCTGGTTCTGGGTGGGAAATTATATCATCATCCAACCCTATGACAATTGTTTGCTGGGGTTAGCCCTTGCTTTGCCCCTCTTTTGGTGCAAAGACGTGGGATTAGAAACAAATGTAAAAGTTTTGTTTTCATTTGTCTTTTTTTTTACACCCCCCCCCCCCCCCCACCACCACCACCACCCCAACCCTCTCGTGCTACTCAGGTTTTACCCAACATCTCTCAATCTCCTAAAGACGTACCACCCTTAAGCTGCTCATGTGGGAAATGACTTCCCTTTGTTAACCTTGCAGGACGAACAACAAACACATTTGGAATGTGATGGTCCAAAGGCCCCTGTGTCTATCTCCTCTTCTCCATCAAAGGTTTGCCAGAGGGGCTCTAGTATTAAGCAAGCCTCAGGGTTTGTTTTAGGTAGGCTGAGCTAATTCTGTTGTGTGATCCTGATGTCAGGGGCACAGATTGGTAGGGGAAGTTGTTAAACAGTTTACTCCCTCACCAGAGTGAAACATATACAAGTTATCTTAACCCTTTGATAAGTTTAAAGATGGTTTATAAAAGATAATAAAAATAAATCTTTTTCTGCTGGAATAAAGATTTAAAAAAATTGTAGTGTCCAAAACAAAAAAGGGCAGCAGCCCACAGATACCAATATACAACATCCAAAGGGATTTGACAAGTAAACTTGTTATTGGTATTTAGGGGTAAAAATCTTCACAAATAATGCAGCTTTTAAAATGTCCTCTATTAAGAATGTGGGATTCGAACCAGGCTTGCGTGGCTTACTTGCACTCCAAGCAGCAATGCTTTTACTGGGTCACTCAGATTATATTAATTTGACTTGGACACACACTTACACCATGTAGTTATCATCTATGTATCCTTCTTTTTAGATTCCCATCCACCAACTCCATGGCTTCACTCATCTTCAGTCCCTTCTGCTTTCAGTCTCAGCACCAGCTCCATGGTTTCACTCATCTTCAATCCTTTCTGCTTTCAGTCTTACACAAGCTCCACTGCTTCACTCATCTTCAATCCTTTCTGCTTTCAGTCTCAGCACCAGCTCCACGGCTTCACTCATCTTCGATCCTTTCTACTTTCAGTCTCACACCAGCTCCACGGCTTCACTCATCTTCAATCCTTTCTGCTTTCAGTCTCACACCAGCTCCACAGCTTCACTCATCTTCAATCCTTTCTGCTTTCAGTCTCAGCACCAGATCCACGGCTTCACTCATCTTCAATCCTTTCTGCTTTCAGTCTCACATCAGCTCCACAGCTTCACTCATCTTCAATCCTTCTGCTTTCAGTCTCACACCAGCTCCACGGCTTCACTCATCTTCAATCCTTTCTGCTTTCAGTCTCAGCACCGGCTCCACGGCTTCACTCATTTTCAATCCTTTCTGCTTTCAGTCTCACACCAGCTCCACGGCTTCACTTATCTTCAATCCTTTCTGCTTTCAGTCTCAGCACCAGCTCCACGGCTTCACTCATCTTCAATCCTTTCTGCTTTCAGTCTCACACCAGCTCCACAGGTTCACTCATCTTCAATCCTTTCTGCTTTCAGTCTCAGCACCAGCTCCACGGCTTCACTCATATTCAATCCTTTCTGCTTTCAGTTTCAGCACCAGCTCCACAGCTTCACTCATCTTCAATCTTTTCTGTTGCAGGGCATTCCTGATTGTGTATATCCAGCAAATCCTTGGTCTTGACCTAGGTTTCATTCCATGTACCTCTCTGTGCATTGCCATGAGGTGTCTTCTATTCCATTCTTGATACATTCTTGATACATGACCAAACCATTGCAATTGTCTTGCTTGAATTTTCTGCAGCAGAGTTGTTATCTGTTGCATCCTAGAGACACAAGGCATTCCCTAAGCCATATTTTGTGCTCGTTAAACCAGGGATTCACCCCACGAGATTGAGGCATCCTGACTGGGGACCCTCACCCAGTGAATGTGCATAACAATACTGTACGTCCTTTTCTTTCAGTAGAAAACATGCTTGTGATATGATCTATATTTATGCAAATAGGATGTCCTATGGAGCATATAAACATAGACCAGTATAATAATAATAATAATAATAATAATAATAATATATAGTAATAATAATAATAATAATCTAGCACATCTTTTTTCAGTTTTCAAATCTCAGCTTTGTATTCAAGTGACCACTGATGGAATTTGGTTATTTGATTTCACAGATGTTATGTAAATTATCACGTATCACTGACATAACATAAGAACTTAGTTTATTTTAGTATTAATGTAAAAAAATATAAATTAAAACACCTAAAAACAAATTAAATCAATTTCAAAAGAAATGTATACTCAACACAAAAAACTACTTATCATTAAGCAAATATTTTAACATACCACCAATTTGAGTGTTTATTAAATGTATTCTGAATTGATGCTTATTTCAGATTAATTCTATAGTAAATATTTTAGTTAATTCACAGTTATAGTTGAATTTAAATTACTGTCACTTATTTAAAGTGTAACCGTTACATCTCCCGGTGTCAACATTAGAGCTTGAAAATCCAAGCTTGAAGCCTTCCCTTAACCCCAAGGACAAACATATCTCCATATTTTTCAAAATTAGGCAAGTTGTGTTTGTGGCATTGAGCTCCTGAATCTCTGCAGGAGTGTTGTGGAACTCCTGATGGGATGAAGACGCATTGATCTTGACAGCTCAGAGTGGGATTGGAGAGTGGTAGGAAAGGGAAGCGGGTCTGGGTTAGGGGAGGAGCATGGAAGCCTATTGAGCCTCCTGACTCAAAGCACTGCCAGTTATCTGGAATGTATTTACACCATAAACACATTCATGGACAGCCAGTCACATCAGGGTTTACCCCCAAACCGAGATAATACTTGTATTGGTTGAAACTGGTTTTCATAGTTTGTGACAGGTAGAGTATCAATTTCGAATTCTTTTAACTGGGGAGTTACTGGGAATAATCTTCAGTATTAACAAAACAGTGAATTTTTAACACAAAAGGTCCTTTTATTGGTGACATTTCAAACAATTGTGGTGTCAGGTAAATAAAAACAAAATGTTTCTACAAGATAATTATGCCATAGAAAAGGGAATGGTTTCCATGGTACGTACCACTTAAAATACATTTTTCATTCAAACATTTGGTTTAATGTTGCACACTGAGTACTGGATCCTTTTTTGAACAGAAGTGGCAATGGACCTCTAGATACAAACAATTGTACATGTGTAGGGCACACTTTTTTAAAACCGTGCTGTTGCTTTCAGGAACAGTGGAGTCTAAGTGATCTTAACGACTGTGGCTCTTAACACTGCGGTTTTTTATGAAACATAGTTAAAGCATGGTGCAGCATAGGTAAGTATTGCACGGCCCAGAGAACTATAGTAAACATATCAAAAACCTGGCAACCAGGGCAAGGTGTGGTAAATGCATAGTGTAACCATGCAAAGAACTGACAACATACTGGGTAAAGTGTGGTAAATGCATAGTATAACCATGCAAAGAACTGACAATATACTGTCCAGATTTACTGTGGTAAGTTCAATTTTCCTACCCTTTAAAGCTTGTTTTTTTATGATTTAACTCAGTCTCCTGTAGGGCGCTGTCACTTACACAGATGTAAGATTTAACTTCTTGGTTAAGTATCAGTAAAGTTGACTTTGTCTGCTGGTATGTGTGTTGGTTCAGCTGGAATGATAGCTGCAGGCGGTTTGATTCATTTACTAAAAGTGCTCAGTGAAATCTTAGGGGTGTTACCTAGCACCCACAGCCTGGGAGCAACTGCACAAACCCCCTGAGCTCTGGAGCAAAACCATCAGGGTCTGAACAGCAAAAGCAAAGTGAATGCCTCGGTTAATGAGTGTGGTTTATTAATACCTGCAAGGATTAACTCCAGCGATGGCAACATTCTTCTACTGAAAGAGTGTTAAAAGCTTGGTAAATATGCACAGTATTCTTTCAGCTTTACCCCTGCATACACTATGCATTTACTATGCACTTACCATGCATTACAATACTTACATTGAACTGTCCTGTACTACACTTTGGAAGCTAGATCACACAAAGCTTTTATAGGGGCTATAATTAAAATGGGGGAAGGGGGCATATTATTAAAACAATCGCAGTCACAAAAGTAATATTTTAATCTGTGCAATGACTGTAAAACTAAAACTCTTGGGAAATAGAGATTCTCCAGTTAGTAGCAGCTGCCCCAGAGATGAATCAATACTAAGCAATCTATAACATGTTGCACCCATAGGCTTCACCCACAGAAGCACGGTTTAGAATTCTGATTACAGGGAAGTCTTTGATCTGTGGCTCAGAACCACTCTCAATCATGTTCCAAGTTCTTTACATCATTAAGTTTTGTAACAGGGTGGAGGCTAGGCACGAATCAGCGACCCTGCACCCTGCAAGCAAGTGTCTTAACTGCTATGCAAAAGAGCTGGGCTCGTGTGAACATGTGGAGAATCTGACATCATCTAGTCTCACTGGCTGGGTTCAGAATCCATGACAGCAGTAGTAGTGCACCCTCTCTTTCCTGGTCTTATCTCTAATATCACAGCTTCAGAAAGCTGTTTTGGGTGTTGTTTGCATTGCATTTCCCTGTATCTCAGTTTCAATTTTAATTTATTGTGTGTGGGTTTAGTTTCATTAGTTTCATTAGGGTTATAGAAGTTGTGTGCAGAGGGTGACCATGGGAGATAATTAACCACTTGACAACCTCTGAATGTACCACATCTGTACTGCCAGTAATTATTTCCTTTTGAAATAACCTTGATTGTTTTAATTAACTTGCAAAGGGACTAGTAATTGTGTAAGGGATTCACCTGTGTTCTGAACTCAGTTACAGTCATTTTTCTGAGTATGAATTGTGTACAAGTATTAAGCTTATTACTCCAACTTAATCACATGCTATGACTAATTTAAAAATATTAGGGCACAGTTATGAAGGTGTTTATATTCATTTGCAACATTTTGCGATATACAATCATCTTAATGTCACAAAACTAGTAACAAACAACTTGTACATATGTACACGTTCTACGTTGACTTAAATGACTGCAAATTTACTCATGTGCATTGTAATCAGCTGTGGTAAAATCCAGCGTGGCCCATTTATCCTGAATAACATAATAATGACTGAGTTAACAGGTCCCTAAATCTATTTTATTAGGATAATAAGATGGAAAGGTAACATTTGTTACATTTGCTAAAATTAAAATAATAATAAAAATGATTTTAAAAAGACCAAAATTCCCATGGGCCCCTATATATATATATATATATATATATATATATATATATATTATATATATATATATATATATATATATATATATAAACTAACTGCAGCTTCCAGTAAAGGCTTTGATAAATCGGATCCATTATATTCTAAATTAGGGTTTCTGTAGCCAACACCGTGAGAAGGAGCTAGGTTATACATGACAGTTATCATTTTTAAACGCCTTGGTGAAAGGGCACTTATTAGGTTACTGGAGGTTAGAGTTACCGAAGTCTCTGTGTCTCGAGAGAGAGAGTGACGGGTAGGTAATGATCAAAAACTATTTCATTTCTAATGAGAAACCCAGGGGACTGCTTGAAAAGGGTTCTGGTGAACTCAGCCTGGGGCTAGGTAGTCAAACACCCTGCTTTTCCTCTGACTGTGTCAGGCTCTGGTTGGTGGAAAGTGGATTTCAGACTCCCGGTATGTCAATCTGGTTTCAATCACGTAAACTCATCACAGAATTATTTTGAGGTTATAATTCGTGAGGATAGTCACCAACCTGGCCATAGCTTTCTTAGACTTCATAACACTATAATGGAACTCCTCCTAATGGCTGTTGGATTAACAATGTTGACATCTTCAGTTGTATGGTAAGAATTTCATCATTGAATCGCAAGGTTTGTGGTTCGCACCCAGCCCAATTTAAGGATCTGAGATGCCAATTACAGTGGCACCCAAAGAGATAGTAACCCGACCCCTGTGGTTGAAACAGATAAATGTCCATGTTCTCTGCAATATTTGTATGCTGGCTTGTGAGACATATGATGTTTTAAAGTAGCCTTGGATCCCGAGAGATGAAGGGTTGCTCCAAGGCCAAAGCTGAGACTCCTGAGCCTGGGCTAGTCAGAGACTGAGCCTGGGCTAGTCAGAGACTGAGCCTGGGCTAGTCAAAGACTGAGCCTGGGTTAGTCTGAGACTCCTGAGCCTGGGCTAGTCAGAGCCTGGGCTAGTCTGAGACTCCTGAGCCTGGGCTAGTCTGAGACTGGGCCTGGGTTAGTCTGAGACTGCTGAGCCTGGGCTAGTCTGAGACTGCTGAGCCTGGGCTAGTCTGAGACTGATGAACCTGGGCTAGTCTGAGACTCCTAAGCCTGGGCTAGTCTGAGACTGGGCCTGGGTTAGTCTGAGACTGCTGAGCCTGGGTTAGTCAGAGCCTGGGCTAGTCTGAGACTCCTGAGCCTGGGCTAGTCTGAGGCTGGGCCTGGGTTAGTCTGAGACTGCTGAGCCTGGGCTAGTCTGAGACTGCTGAGCCTGGGCTAGTCTGAGACTCCTAAGCCTGGGCTAGTCTGAGACTCCTAAGCCTGGGCTAGTCAGACTGAGCCTGGGCTTGTCTGAGACTCCTGAGCCTGGGTAGTCTGAGACTCTGCCTGGGTTAGTTTGAGACTGCTGAGCCTGGGCTAGTCTGAGACTGGGCCTGGGTTAGTCTGAGACTGCTGAGCCTGGGTTAGTCTGAGACTCCTAAGCCTGGGCTAGTCTGAGACTCCTAAGCCTGGGCTAGTCTGAGACTCCTGAGCCTGGGTAGTCTGAGACTCTGTCTGGGTTAGTTTGAGACTGCTGAGCCTGGGCTAGTCTGAGACTGGGCCTGGGTTAGTCTGAGACTCCTAAGCCTGGGCTAGTCTGAGACTCCTAAGCCTGGGCTAGTCTGAGACTCCTAAGCCTGGGCTAGTCTGAGCCTGGGCTAGTCTGAGACTCCTAAGCCTGGGCTAGTCTGAGCCTGGGTTAGTCTGAGGATCCTAAGCCTGGGTTAGTCTGAGACTCACACTTGTGTTTTTACTCAAGGACAAGCTTTGATTAAGCAGGGGGAGATGGTAATGGATCTCCTTCTAGCAGCTAATGAGTTAATAATACTGACATAAACACAAGACACACATTTACTATACCTCCCGACTACACAGCTTGCTCATTTGAGAAGCAGTTTGAGAAACATCACTGGGATACCTTGCTATTCTTACACTGAATGAACCTCAGTAGAGCCATTACACCAAAGAATAGTATTGCCATCAATGACAGCACAGTGGATTTCAAACAAACAGGACTAGATTCTCAAAACGATTTACTTTAAATCTCCATTGGCACGATTTCTTCTAAGAACCCCCAGTAAAGTTATCGAATTGGGGGTATACATTATATAGGGGCTCATAAGTAATGTAGGTTGATGTTTTTAGAACTTCTTTTGTAACAAGAACTAACTACATCCCCTCAAAGGCATGACAAGGAATCAAGCTAACCCTCGGCCATGCTTAAATAATATCTTAGCCAGTGTGGTCATCTTATCTTCTGACACAGCATCTATTATGGGAATAATAAAGTTACCAAATCAGATTAAACCACCATCACATTCATTAGGGGCTTATTTGCTTTCTGATTTATTTATTTTTAGATTTGGATCTTTGAGAATGTAGCCCTTCATGTGCAGGGGTCCAGATACAGAAACACTCTGGTACTGACAGCTACAGCACTACAATAGATGATCAATTGATTCAAACCATTATGCTGCCATTGGTATGCCAATTAAACATTTTGACTTGACCAAACAGTTTGACCTTTCTCCTTATCTCTCTGTGCAAGTTGCATGATAAGATGGATGGAGTCATTCTCTCAGGTTAGAGAGTGCGCTGAAACACTAGAAACAACACCACCCCCTGTTTAGAAACAGGTTTCATGGTTTGTCCTGGGGTTGAGTTTGGAGACAGTGACAGGCATTTATTCTGCCCTGTTCTTAATTACGTGTGTTTAGTACTCTGAGGTCTGAGGGTTATACACAGGTTTGAAAGTTTCTTTAATTGGCAAGCCTGTGAAGAGTCTTATCATTTTACTGTGATGAGAAATCTTATGAAGAAGGGTTACAGGACAGTGAACGTCTGTTTATGAGGGGATATCTGCATGAGAAGTGAGGACCAAGGCGCTTCTATAATTGTATGTTTTATGGTTGTAAAATGCTAAAACATAGAAGAGATTAATATTTCTATTTTCACTTACAGTGAAAATGGAAACCTGGCAAGGACTGTGTATATAAGATATAGCATGTCTGAATTGTAAGTAATTAACAGCTAACTTACTCTTTCAACTACCTCTTTCGCTAACGGTTCCCTCCATGTGCAGCTCATCTGTAATTTGACTGCTCATACTTTCAGTTACCAGAAACAATTTGGCAGCGTTTTGGTATAACAACAAAACCATTCTTAGGCGACTTATTATTAAAATAAACAAACAAACAAACACACTTCTGCCACTTTTGTCTCAATGAAAGATAAGATCATTTACCTGTCATGGTTCTGTGTGTGAACACACCGAATATTTGACAAATTAACAGCTTTTCAAGCTTTTGGGGTGTTAATTTGGAGTAATCCTTCCTCTGTTTTCGGCTAATTACCGCACCTCAAAGGTGTATGTGCACAATAATTTCTCAGATGCTGTGGTTATCAGAGACAAGTGAATTAGCAAGTCTTATAGATGTTAAGCTTAAAACAGTTGGGTGACTTGCTTTGCGTAACAATGGACTGACGAGCTTGCCTCAGGGGAAGCTGGGCGCTCTGTGGATGAAGGGAAAACTAAGGGGAAGCAAAGTGTTGGTTCAGGGGAGGTCACTTACACAAACCCATCATTGAAAGTGAAAGCAAAGATTGGCTCAGATAGGTAACTGTCCTGTCTCTACCAACCGTCTATCATATACTGTAGTATTTAATCAGCAACAAGCCAGGATTTATACCTACAGTATTATCCTGTCTCTGCTGTGCTTTTGCGTGTACCTCTGCATCCCTGCTTATCTCTTACCTTTCCTTAGAAATGGTCAATAATATGGGTGATGTGTTTTTTTAAAGAATCCTTCCAACCCATTGAGTTTGTTATACAGGATGGCATCAGAGGCATAGTTGTTAATAATGGTCGTCTCTTGTTCTTTCAGTCTTGCACTCAGATCTGTTAATACAATGACCTTGTTGAGAAGAAGTGTTACTGAGAGTACCAGGTGCCAGAAATCCGAACAATTAGGTTTGTTAAAGAGTAAGTAGTGGGGTTCCAAAAAATACAGCATTATTCGTCCCCACGTGCTGCTACAACCTTTTAGATAATGTACCTGTAATTTTTCTTTTCATTGTTAACATGCTTACAACTTTTTATACTCCAGTGCACTGATAGTGTCAGGATTATTGCTCACATTGTCAAACAGGTAACACAGCAATATCGATCCATGATGTGGTACAGAACAGAAAAGCCGGAGCACTTGTTATGTTTTTATTTTAATAGCTCTTCCTGCAGAGAGTTTGAGTAGAGATCTCAAACCCCAGTGTACTAGAGCAGACATTTTGAAAAGAGCTGTGAAGCAGACGTTACAGTTAGAAGTGTAAAGAGTTGTCAGGATGTTAACAATGAAAAGAGAAATCACAGGTCCGTTATTTAGACAGCTGTATCAACACATGGGTGTATACGCACTATATTTTTTGGAACCCCGCTACTTACTCTTTAAGTGTGCTCTGAACTGACTAGAATTGTTATGCAGGTCTCACCCGAGTCAGTAGGTCTGCAATTGATTTCCTAATTGATACAGATCCAGATAACTATGGAGGGGTTAACATGGGCCTGAATGCAATAGAGCCACTGCTGCAGAAGAATATGAAGATCCACTATCTCAGAAAGCAAAACGCCAATTAAAAAAGGCCATTTTTGTTTTTATAATGCTAACAACATTATACAGGAACATTTCACAGCTCTCATATGAACACAATTGGCTTGTGTAGTAGAAATACTCAACTAAAATGACAGGCTTTTCAACTAAAAGTGTCAAAACACTGAATAAAACATTTAGTCAAAACTTGACATTGCATTTACTATGTTTCACTTAGCATTTCTAATATTTATATTATTGAGTGTTATAGTTCTGGATGAAATACCTGCTCCTTGTGTTAAACCCCTATGGGGCCATGTGATGCGAAAGGGACCCATGTGGAGGTGATACATTCAGGGCTGCAGTTCCCTGTTTGAAGGTGTGTTTTCCAAGTACCAGTATGTTAGTTAGAGGGTAAGGTCAGTGATCAGGTCTCACCTCTACCACCCAGAGAGTTTAACACCCCAGGGAATATCACTGAGATCTCAGCAGGCTGTTTGGGGTTTGGCGGCTGCTTCCTTTTCCCATTGTTAGAAAACAGCTAGGAGTCATTTTTATTCTTTCAAATTCCTTTCAAAGAAGAAGTGTTTTGAGGCTGCGGGGCACTTGCTATAGATGACTGATTGGTCTTTAGGAGGCTTGAAAGACGCATTGAACAAAATACAAAATCAAGTATTTGATTTTATTAGATTTTATTTGCATCTGTTTCAAGAATACAGTATGATGAAAATGAATGCCATTTTCTGAAGAATTGGTGACCAAACAGCATAGTCTGAATTGTACAGGCACAGTTGGAGCTGCTCTTCTGGGAACAGGGGTTAGTTCAATCTTCTGCAGTCTCAGCTGTTGGAGGTGACTTCTAGATGCTAATGTACCCCACATGGCAAACCATAAATATTGCCTAAAGCTATATATATATATATATATATATATATATATATATATATATATATATATATATATATATATATATATATATATATATATATATATAATGCATATATGTTGCCTTATATGATCGTCAACACAGTTTGAAACACAGGCTCCTAGGGGGCACTAATCTCCCACGGTGCCTGGGTGCATTGCTAAGCCTCCCCCTTAGTCTTAGGCCAATGTGTCCCCACAACACACCACATGTCATCAACAGCTTGTAATAATCCTGCAGACAGGGCTCTGTAACTTTAAGATATGACAATAACTAAGGTCTAGTTTAAAATCCCTGGTCCATGGCAGAGTGGAG
This sequence comes from Polyodon spathula, assembly GCF_017654505.1. Lineage (NCBI taxonomy): Eukaryota > Metazoa > Chordata > Actinopteri > Acipenseriformes > Polyodontidae > Polyodon > Polyodon spathula. The sequence goes on along the minus strand of NC_054549.1, from coordinate 2,349,433 downwards.
GACCATGGGAAATGAAGTGGTGCAGAAAGCTATATTTGTGTCGGGGGCTCAGTTGGAAGAGCTCTTCTTTCTGCGTCAGACCTCAAGCAATGTGTCAGCACAGTGATTTTCTTAGGATTTTTTAAACTGTCTCTGCCGTTTTATGATGTTTGCAATCATTCTAAGTTCGTATTGGAATTGCTCAAATACTGTCTTTCTGAAGATGATTTCACATGAGTATCACTGCTTCACATGAGCCTTGACTCTAAGTGTAGCAGCTGCTATTCCATTCTAGTTGCCTTCCATAGACATATGTCTAGTTTTTTCTGGTAATACACACCTGTGCACTAGATGGCGCTGGTGCTTACTAATATAAAGACACCTTGGTTGAGCTAGCTTACATTACACACGTCTATGGCAAGCAACTAGAATTAAAGAGCAGCTCCTGCACTTCAACAAAGGAATTGCAATAGAAAACACCTAGAAAGAGAGCAAACATCACACAAAGGTAAAGGCACAGTAAAAGTCATTTTACCACAGAGTCCGACTGGATTCAAAAGACCTCTCTGGAAGTTCCATCCCATTCTTAGCCTTTGCCACTGAGCGGAGAGATAGACACAAGTGGCTGGAGTTTCTGTTCAGGGCTTCTCAGTGCTGCACAATGGTGACAAGCTCACTAAGGGTGAATTCCTCTCTGTCAGTTCCTCCTTCTCTTGCCAAGCTCCTGATTGCCCGAGAAATAAAGAAAAGAGAAGAGACACATACTCAAAAAAGATTAACGTCAAGCAGGAATGCGTGTTCACCTGTTGAGAAATGAAGGAACTATTTTGTAGACAGCATAAGTGTAATTAGTCCCCCTCCTCCCTGTCAAAAACAGACACCGATACAGAGCTAATGTTTTTCCCAGATTCTCAAAGGCTTAGTATAGTGCCTCAGTAGGCTGCCACACGCAGAGCCCTAATGCAACGCCTCAATAAACAGAAATCCGCTCGGCTTTCAGAAAATTAGTTAGTCTGTTTTGGGAAACATTTTTAACCAGCTTTACGACTGAGTGAGTTTTAAGCATTGAACAGACAGTAGTGTTCTATTGTTAAACAGTTGCATATAGCATTCTATCACAGTCTAGCTGTATTCATCCATTGCTGGGAATGAGAAGTGCCTCTGCCGATGCTGTGTTGACTATTAGAAATACTTTGGCTGGGGTTACAATGTTCAAGCCATTGCCATTGAGATATTAGTTTTCTGCTTACATGTTTCAATCATCTAGTTGTTTTCTTGATAACAGTGAAACAATCATTTATAAGATGTTTGCTTCAGTGATCCTTACATTCCTCACATCTTCACAAAAATGCCAACACGTTTCTTAGTGGAGACATCAGCCATTTTTTCCTAATTTTCACATTTTTTGTTGTTTGTTTTGTTTGGTCTCTTTGGACCATCACTGAATTTTATAGCATTCCACAGTCCCACAAAAAGCACACACTGCCCTCCCAGGATTTTCATTCCACTGCCAATAACTCAAAACACTTGCGCTTTGAGACTGCAGGGGGCGTATTAATCTTTCTACAAACAAATTTACACATTAGTAGTTTGTAACTATGCATAATTAAATTGTAATTATGTGTAAGTACACATATATTTACTAAGTAATTACTGTAAAGTGTTTTGAAAAATGTAGAAGCCACCAAAAGCTCGCAAAGGAATTACAGTTATAATATAGTACATTATTATTATTATTATTATTATTATTATTATTATTATTATTATTATTATTATTATTATTAAAAGACTATTATTAATAAATAATGAAAATTCATTGTTTAAGACATGATCTGGAGGTTATTAGTTCTCTGGCTTATTCGTGGGATAACTCATGGTACACAATGAACAGTCTGTACATAACCTCTATTCATTATTGGTATTGGTATTATTAACTGATTCCCCACGTTAATTGTTGCTTTACATAGTGTTCGTTTCCAAAGTAAAGTGTTCATTTGCACTGTATGCTGCTGTTTGAGAAGGCTTTTGTTATGTAGCTCTCTCCTTTACCTACCAATTGTCATTTGGTTTCAACGCTAGGATTTTCAAACTTGCCCTTTCTTGAATAAGAATATTAATGCTCAGATTTTGTAAAGATGTTAATGCTTTTAGAATTAAATCAATAAAAGATGGTTTGCGTCAGTTGTTAAGAGGAAAAAAAAGATTTAAGATGACTTAAAAACCATGTGGATTGAGCTACTTTCTTTTCTTTAAAAGGGTCCCTTATCCTGCTATTATTATTATTATTAATACTATAACTGTTGATGTTAAGAAATCCTTAGATTTAACAGAAGGTGCATTGATGCTGAAATTACCTGAAAGCCTTTACGCCTACTACATTTTTGTCAGCTCCCAGCCTCTGCAACGACATGTTGAGGTTTTTGAAATATTCGCTGAAGTGCTGCAGGTAACATTCCATCAGGGGATTCAATGAGACTGAGAGCTCCTCCGGGAAGTAGGAACTGTTTGACAAATTCAATACAAATTGGCTAATATACAGCAGAGGCATTTATCAGGGTGTCAGTATCCTTCACAGAACTCAAGACAAATATTTAACCATTTAATGTGCCTACGCAAATAACTGATAGCAAAGCACTTTCCTTTATTGTCTGCGTGTCAGACTGTGAGTCTAGAACCAGCAGAGCTGCACCCAGCACAGAGGTGCATGCTCTGTGAACTCGCAGATCGATCAAGATCGTTATGTGATCCACAATCAAGGTACAGCAGAGACACTTTGGAGTAACCACATTAAATGAGGGATGTCCTGGAAAAAAAACATGGTATTCCAACCATTTCAGATTCACCTCATTTTTCTTGTAATATTACCAGCAAAAACTATTTTCCGATTTATTTATTTATTTATTTATTTAAAGAACATTTCAGCTTGTTAACATGAAATTGTGGTTTATCTAGTTTTTACAGACACCCCTCAAATTAGCAAAACTCGAGCTATGAGGACCAAGTTCTGTACAGGAGTACTGCATAGTAAGTGGAAGTTTAAAGAAACCTGTGTTATTGTTACATTTTCATATCAGAAAAAAATGGAAATACAATTCTGATTGTGCAGAAAAATATCACTGGGGATTCCACAGGTAGTGTTGCATTGCAGCAGTCTTTAGTAACTGAGTCACCTCACTGCCCCACAGTGACCCCTACTGCCCAGGCACCTGGGGAGCTCAAGCAGATACCTGCAGGACTGGCCTTTGTTGTCTTCATAGGCTGCTAGCTCCTATGTATAAAAAGGATCAACTGGCTTGTCTGTGGGATTGGAGGATGCTCATTGACCTTCAGTTCTCTCAGCTGTTATGTGGAAATTGCAGGGAGGGAACAAAATGGGACATTCTAAATTTGGGGGAAAACTCACGCAATAGATTATAAAGCAGACAACACTACTACACAATATAAATATTTTACACTACATTCTTTGGCCTTTAGCCTCACCATTTGAAATACCCTGTCCATGAATTAGCTTGCAGATAAGTGGAGAGGCTGAAAGTTGGGAAGCCGTGGGACAGGGGGGCAGGATAGCTGCCCTCCCCCATTGGACGAAGCCAAAATGCAGGATGGGGAGGAGGAAGCTAAAACTGGCGCTCTGCAGGAATGGATTGAGGTAAATTTGAAATTCTTTCCTTGTCAATCTTTCCTTGTTTATCGAGGGACAAATAAGGTACAACCTGACGACTTGATCTGGTATTGAAAGTGCCTACAATATGCTTCATGTTTATGTGATTTGATCTAAGGTCAAAGTGAGTTCCCTGCCAGAACCAGAGCTTTACTTAATTGAAATAATTAGACATGTTAAAATAAAAACACACAGTGCTGTGAGGAGACTCTCTCATGGCATCTGTTTGACCCTCACTTCATTGTAACCAGTGCCATTGTCCCTCATTTCTTTTAGCATTTTCTTTTATAAAAAGTTTTTCTTCTCTTTTTCCTTTTTGTCCTTCTAATGCTGACTGCCATTGCTGAAATATTTTTTTGTGACCTATAAAAGTAGTTTGAACTGTTTTAAAATTCCGAGGTAGCCAGAACTTCTAACTACTCCCCCTTAATCCCTCAGTGACATCACTCAAACATTTCAAACTGATCAGATTCTATCAGTCATTCCTGTGACTGATCAATCATTAACAACACAGACTGGGCAAAAATGACTTTGTGAAGACACATTGTTCTAATAACAGCAATTAAATTGATGCGTCAATGTATTACTCGAATAAACCTGCAGTAAAAATTCCAGAGGCTCTTCTTTCGTAAAACAAAGCAGGTTCAGTGAGGGGTCAAACTAAAGGGACACTGCTGGTAGCCGTGGCGATTCACTAACTAGCATGAGGAAGTGCAAGGCAAATTAGAAGTACTGGCAGGATTGGGCTTCTTTTCAAAACAGTTCAAAGGCCATATGAAAATAAATCAATACAGCTCAATATCTGAGCAAAGGAACTACTAAGAAACGTGGAAATATTATAAAAAGCGGTAAGGGAAAGTAAGACAGGCTGTTAAAATGTAATTTTAAGCCTATGTCTGTTGTCATTTACCTTAGATTTGCATGTATTAAATTAAGCAAAATTATGTAAAGGAATTGGTTACATTTTTTACTTTTTTTTCAAATATTTTATTGACACCAGCTGGTGGTTCTTTATACAGCAATTACACTTTTGTCTAACTAAAAGCTGCAGGTAAACTGAAAAAATGAGTACAGTGAAGTAACTGATTAGCTTGCGAACACCTTTATAACAATCTGTCAGTCTAACTGCACCAGCTGATCACACCACAGTTATAGCGTCTCTAATACCTCACAATGCAGTGAGCACAGATGGCTCTCAGATTCTCTTTGCAGGGATGCAGGGAAGAGTTAGTGTCAGGCCATTACCTTAAGTTGAAAATACTGGCTAATTTTACTCATTACTATTCTTATGCCACAAAGGCTTTTACGTCTCATTCTCTAGTACACACTCTCCAAACAAACATTCTTTGTCTCCTTTTATACCATGTGGCCAGGGGTTGATTGCTAATTATTCATTCAGCACCTGGCCACATTCTACACTTCTCTCACATGCACTTACACAATCAAACAATTAAATAAACAATGAATCCCACATTTACACAATCAAGCAATGCCATCATAATGTGGCCATCTTGGTTGTCCCTTCACTAAGATGGCCACCAGCTACCAAACTTTCTCACACACACACATGCGCACACATGTGCACCCCTGTGTGCAAAGTAATTTTTTGTTTGTCACATATCCACCCCTTTGTGTAACACACAAGCCCGGCCATCCCAAGGCCAACTCTTTCCCTCCCTTTAAAACCCATCCATTTCTCCAAAATTTGTACTAAACTGTCCATTCGTTGACTTGCTAAACCTTCCACGTCACATGAACGTACTTTTCATATCATCTTACTAGAAAATGACGTCAGAAGAAGGAACAAGTGGGTTCGCTAGCTGGATCTTCAAAGCATATTTAATCTGCATCCTGAACAAACCAACAAAAAAATGTCTCTGTAAAATGCAAGCAATTTTTTAACTTTAACAGAAACTAGTTAATAAGTTATTGTAATGAGTAAGAATTTTGTTCAAGTAACTTGTAACTGTAATGGATTACTGGTACCTGTAACTTCCTCAACACCATTGCTTCCTGAGCTGTAACAGAGCTTGAAGAAATAATGTATAACCTCCTACAGCTGCAAGTGGTAGCATCAACTATAACAATAAAACACTCAAAAGCGCTCATTTTAGAAATACAGTTGACTCCTCTTATTTGCATACTGGATAATTGCATACTGTGTTTAATTGCATAGCATGCAACTGGTCACGTTTTTTAATGCATTGTTTTCTATGATTATATGATTCAGTTAAATGCGTATCATCTAAATGCATAATTCGCTTAATTGCATGAAACTGTGTGGTCCCGAAGTCGGCTGTACAATGCATTTTACTTCGACTAATTGCATAGTGCAGTTCACATTTTCTGTCAGTTGCTGTTGTTCTGCGCTTCAGTTTGGCAGCGGTAAAAAAAATTAGAAAGCGGATGATGTTGAGGCAGCTTTTCTGCAGTGGTTTTGTCAAACCAGAAGCAGACAGATTCCTGTAAGAGATCCATTACTGATGGAGAAAGCCAATCATTTAGCACAAGGGCTTGGACTAATGGACTTCAAAGCTTCAAGCGGGTGGCTTGAAAGATGGAAAGACCGCAATTCCATCAAGTTTAAGAAGCAACATGGAGAGAAGCAAGACGCAGATGACTTTGGAGCTGAGCGTTGGGTCATTGACGTTCCTCCCGACATTATCAAGGACTACAACGCTGCTGACATTTTTAATGCAGATGAAACTGTGTTGTACTGGAGAGCCATTCCGGGGCGGACACTGTCAGTTAAGGGGCTGGATGTGTCAGGAGTGTAAATAACAAAAGACCGAGTCACTCTACTGCTTGTCTGTAACACGGATGGCAGCGAAAAAATTACAGCCCTTCCTTATTGGTAAGAGTAAGAATCCACACTGCCTTAAGAATGCAAAGATACTAACAGTTGCCATTGAGGCCAATAAGAAGGCATGGTTGACAGGAGAAATTTGGGAAGCATGGCTAAAAAAAAATAGACATTATGAGAGCCAAGAAATGAAAGAATCTGATGTTATGCGACAATTGTCCTGCAAACGTGAGTGACGTTAGATTAACAAAAGTCAAACTAATTTTCCTACCTCTAAACACTATGTCTCTAATCCAACCAATGGATCATGGAATCATTGCCAACTTCAAGAAGGACTACAGATCACTTGTCCTTTGCCAGCTTGTAGACACTATCGATAGCACAGAAACCTATGCTACAGCACCAGAACTAGTCAGAAAACTGACCCTCTTCGACTCGTTGCATTTGCAGAGAGAAGCCAACTGCTACAGATGAGCGAGTATTTTTAACCAGTCAAACAAAGCAGAAAAACAACCAGGGATTAACGATGAGGGCAATTCAGATGTCTGTGCCAGCAGGAATGGAGTTAGAAGACTTCATTCACTACGTCACTATAGACAGTGACCTACCTACTGATGAACAAATATCTGACACATTATCGCTAATGTCCAGCAATTGCCAAAGATGGCAGACTTGGAGCCTGACGATAGTGAGGAAGTGTGAACAAGCTGGCTTTAATGGGTGACGTCAGACCAGAAACAGGGACCAACACAGAACAGCCAAAGAGATGTGGAGTTTGGTGAAGCTGAGCATTTGCTTGCACTCAGCATTTAATAAATGAACATACAGAAAATAAAAGGTTTGAAAGACGAACAAAACACAAGACACGGCACTGGTATTCAAAACAAAGAGACAAACAAAATGGACTACACAGACAAACACGGTTAGCTGCTGTTATAATTGCTATTACCTCCAATCCCGTTCTCCACTCACCGAACACACAACCCCAAGTGAGTGAAAACATGCTGATTTTATGCAGCTGTACTGAGACTCGATTGCTAATCAATCATTCAATTGGAGTCTCAGTACAACGGCACATTAATTAATTTCCCTTGCTGTTATTACACTTTACCTGCACGTGAATTGCTGTGCAATCCTCGTGCCTAAATACAAATATACATTTTAAACACTTGTGTGCATAACCCATATTATATCCCATGTACCAACTACAATACACCAACATTAACACACCACACGCAACATATAACACAGAAATACACAAAGGGACAGGGCAACGTTGCCACAGGAAGCAATGGATGAAACAACTGCCCCAAGTTTCTCAGCATCCCTGAAGAGCCTCAGCACACTACGAGCCTTCATGGGGACAAATAGTTGCGAGACTTCCGACAGTTTTTATAGTTTGAAATCACTTGTTTTGGTTGGTTTGTTTTTCTTTTTTCTGAAAGTGTACAGTAGGCTACTTTTCTTTAAATAAAATATATCAGGGCTCCCGAGTGCAGCATCCAGTAAAGGCGCTCCGCGTGGAGTGCAGGATGTTCCCTATAGTCTGGACATCGCCGGTTCAAGTCCAGACTATTTCTTTGCTGACCGAGGATGGGACCTCCCAGGGGGCGGCACTCAATTGGCTGAGTGCCACCCGGGGAGAGTGAGAGCTAGGTCGGCCAGGGTGTCCTCGGCTCACCGTGCACCAGATCTGTGCTCTGGGTGGCTGCATGGTGAGTCTGCAGTGTGTAAAGACGTGGGTGGTTGACGGCATACGCTTCTGAGGACAGTGCAGGGGTGTTAGTGTTGGGCTGAGCCTAAAAATAATTGGACATTACTATAATGTATTGCACTGTATACAAGCCTTCATGAAGGCAAATGCTTAACATGAGCTTCATGCCAGCTATATTGTACTTACTTTTCATGCGTTGCCGCGGAGAAGTGATGTTTGAATGTTTTACAGGTGTATTGTACCACATTTCAAATTCGTTTATTGTTTTGAAATTGTATTTTAAGTTACATGCAATAAAATAAAGAATAAATGGAAAACAATATTATGAATCTGATTAAAACGAGTCATATATATATGTACACGTACATATAGACCTATTGTCATTGTATTCTCTCACTCTTGTTATCTGCATACTCCCGTTATGTGCATAGCATCACACCGGTCCCGAGCCTATGCAATTATGCGGAGTTGACTGTACTAAAAGAAGTTTAATAAATTCAATGAGAAACATTTCAACAAGAAGTATTTCTCAATATCTTCAATCTTACCAGTGGCTGCAGCTGGAGCATCTCCATTTTGCTCATAGTGTGAGAGAGTAGCAAGCGAGCAGGATTTAAAAAGGGGGGACAATGTAAGCAAACAGGACTGCACAATTGGTCTCATAAAGTAGAGTGCACAGAAAGATAGACTTAACAAAAAAGCTTGAATATAGCAATGCACCTCACTAACTAAATGCTGTCATAACGCTTCACAAGAGATGTCTGTTAGGCTGCGACTGCACATAACTTGGCATTGCTGAGTTCCAGGAGGCCTGATCCCTCAGCAAAATGGAATCCATTCAGCAGCAGAGTAACCCGATCCTGGCTCTAAGAGTTGGGATTAAGAAAAATATTTTTCTCTGCCTGCTTACAGGTAAGGCTAAGGTCGCCTGCCAGTGTCCTTCCACGCTTCTCACCTCATAAATCTGCAAAGAAACCATAGAACTGACGAGCTCCCCAGCAAAGAGGAGCAGCAGGGGGCATGAGTCTTACACTCAGGAGGGTGACGTGCAGCCTGTTCAAACTCACTAATGCTGCAGGTGCTTTACTGGAATTGCTATAGGTCATGCTTGTTACTCATTTTAAAAATACAATATGTTGTATTATTTTTTTTAATGCTGTAAAAATGAAATGCCACTGGATATAACCAGACATGGCGAGGACAGGCACTAGTTAATGTCAATGCAACTCAGTACTGTCTTAACCAACCACCATTGACATTAAGTCCTTGCAAAGGTTGTAAAATTATTTGTGGTTGTTTGATGACATGGACCAAACTAATTTCACTAAAATGTATTGAAATGCACACATCCAGAGATAAAAGCACAGTGAATCTGTATCAGTCAAGCCTCCTTGTGGTTTGTGAACTTCTTGAGGATTTAAATTGTTTTAATTTGTTGAGACACAATGTCTCACTTTGTAAAAGCACCACCGTGTCATGTGTACAAGAGCTGAATGGTTTGAATGTCGGTTATAGGAACATCGAAATGGAATGCCTCACCATAGTACAGCGACCGCTGGTGACTGAGGGTCTGTCAAGACCTGGTGGAGACCGTGTGATGTTTATTTTGTTGGGTGTAAAGAAGACTGCAGGAACGGCGAGGTGAAATTTATTTTCTGATTAGTGGATTTTAGCTAAATCTAAAAGCTGCTTCTTATTACTTCTCAGAATAAAAAAAGAATGTTGCACCTGGATGCTGACAGCACACCTGTGTAGCATTTCAGCTGGCTCTGTGCAGGTCGCAGGTGTTTTGCAGTTCAAACGTAGGCTATAACATTGGTAAGGTGAAATCCTTACAGAATATCAGTGACCAGGATTTCCAAAGTTTAGGATCCCTTTATAAAGAACGCTTGCTTAATGGGATCAACAGCTTTTTCTTTGAAATGAACATAGCATAGATTGACTATGGGAGCAAAGCAAGGATTCAGTGATTTCAAAGGGAGATCTCTTTGGGGCTTTTTGAGATAAATAAAGTACATTGTAGCCCGTTGAAATGTGAGATGTGTGCTTGCCTTTACTTTTTATAGCCCTCTTTATGCTCTGACTGCTGCGCTGCAGGTACCCACCATGTAGTGCCCTTCAGTTATCATGGTGCACATACACTGGCCTTGTACTGCAATAGAAACATGGAAGGCTGCATAGAAAAGCAAGAGTTTTCTTTCTTACATAAAATCTTCCTGGATGCTTGAACTGTGACCAAACTGACCCTGATTTAGTTCCCTTCTCAGTAATTCATCCAGTGTCAAGCCGGGATCAGATTTTGTAAATGTGTTTGCATCGACTATGCAGGGATCCAATGCTTTATGGGTCCAGCCACTATTTTCACATCTCAAGACCTGTAAGGGCTCCGAAACTAGGTTCAGAGTGACTCATTCAGTCCAGTTTACCCCTATATGGCCAGTGGTCATTTCCAGCTTGGGGCACAGATAGTATTATTCATTAAGAAACTCTTACTATAGGATTCTGACATCAAGCATAGACTCATTAGAGACTGTACATATGTTTACACAAACTGAAAAGGTCAGGGGCAAACAAAGATAGTAAAAAGTTTATATTTAACCAGAACTTCAACAACCGGGTAATTGCATATCAATTAAATAAAATGAATAGTAATACAACAATCCAGAAAGGAATGCTTTTTAATATTCAGAGCATGCAGTGTAGTATTAAAAAGATGAAGCATTTGCCCTTAATACTATGGTAAATATACACAGTGATATTGAAGTGTGCTGACAGTGTTACACTTTGATGTGCTTTAATCACTCACAGTGCAGTCAACGTTGTTCTGTATTGTGTTGCTTTACATATTGACCCAGTGGAGCAGAACTTTGTATTGAGTAAAGAATTACTGTACATGTATTCCATGCATACACCATTTATCCACTATTTTCCGGCTGATATATTTCACACGCTAGTCCCAACACATATAAGAGAAATCAAAAGAACATACCCTTGGTTTCCTTTAATTGCGTTTGTACAGAGTCACTGTAGCTTCTGATTTATTAGAATTACGCCATTTATACCAACTCTGCAAAAGGAGACTTTCTGACCTGTATATTATAGATGTACTTGTAATTATTCTGCAATAAGGTGTTTAGTCAGAGGCTGAATTAGGTCATACACTTGATCTGGTGGAGTCCTGATACACAGTGGGGCAGAACACATGGTCCTATAATTCTGCAGTGGATTAACTGCTTGCGTTGGATCACATCATTGTGACCTCATTGGTCTCTGAAAATGTTTATTGACATTTGCAAAAAGCACTTGGAAAGAGACACCTGTTAAATTCATCAGTTTATGAAAGATAATACGGTGCTCAAGTTTCAGTGTGCATTATAATGGGTAATTCATGCATAATTTAAATATTTGGTTTAATTGCATTGAAACTAATGGGAATATTTTGAAAGCAATTTCCATAAGAATTGGTAGATGCAATTAAGAAGGATTCCCCTGTGCTGTAAAATATTCATTAAATCTGTTTGTGTCCCAGATGGGACTGGCTGATCAAACAGACCCCTAAGCAGGGTCTCTTAAGCACTCTTGCTTTGTTTGATTATCTTTTTTGTAACATTAACATGACGTGTTATCCTATCAAAAAATAAAAGCGATGCATGAATGGATCAATTGAACAATGAATGCTCTCCGTGTTTTTTATTTTGCAAGGTTCAATTAAACATTGATTGATTGATGACTCACTCTGGTGCCCTATTTGGAGCCTCATTCTCACATTGATATTACCAGCACAGACATGTTTTCAGTTGTATTTGAAGGCCACCCATTGGTTTGCTTCTCATGTTTTGAATGCATTGATTGTTGAATATTATCTCTCTGATATTCAATTTGGAAACTCTTGCTGACTGCTTCTCTAGTAATCATCTTGAAAATATTGCATTTAGTATCAAAATTAGATTAAAATTTTGACAAGTCATTTCTTTCATGGTATAATGCTATTGTATTCTATATTGTGGAAAATAATCCCCAAGCTGCAAAGAAGACTATCCAGGGTGCTGCCACGGCACTGCAGAAACTAAGTGTCCCAAACAGACTATACATGTAGTTAACTGAAACCTTCAATGCCCTCTATGGCAGGTCTAGGGAGCCCCTGCCAGTCAACACTTCACTGCCCTCTATGGAAGGTCTAGGGACCCCCTGCCAGTCACCGCATCACTGCCTATGGCAGGTCTAGGGAGCCCCTGCCACTCACCGCTTCACTGCCCTCTATGGCAGGTCTAGGGAGCCCCTGCCAGTCACTGCATCACTGCCCTCTATGGCAGGTCTAGGGAGCCCCTGCCACTCACCGCTTCACTGCCCTCTATGGCAGGTCTAGGGAGCCCCTGCCAGTCACTGCATCACTGCCCTCTATGGCAGGTCTAGGGAGCCCCTGCCCGTCACTGCATCACTGCCCTCTATGGCAGGTCTAGGGATCCCCTGCCTGTCACCGCTTCACTGCCCTCTATGGCAGATCCCAGGAGCCCCTGTCAGTCACCCCAGCTGAACTCTGTCCTCATGTAACAAAGGGTTAGCTCTCTGACAAACCTAATCCAAACTTTCTGTCTCTATGAGCAGGGAGGGCTTTCATTCCACCATGCCTTTCTAACATGCATTTCTCAAAAAGCAAACACTGGATCTATTTATTTCAGGTCTATATTATATATAGACCTAAAATAATATTATTTTTAGCGTTTTAAGAAGGGGTTGATGCAGGTGTGTGTAAGGGATGCCAACATAAAAATCAGGAGAAAAGAACAGGCAAATCGAATGCTTTTCAGGAAATTTGGTAAAGGTGCACAGGATCCTGAGGATTGTAAATCAGGGCTTTAATACACACTGTAAATGTTTCTGCACAGCATTTTACAGCCCCCTGCGTACAGCAAGTGTGTATAACTACTGTATAACTAAATCTAAACCATAAAGCCTACAGGTTAATTATGTTTTAAAAAAGCTTTGCACATGAAGGACCGGCTTCCTCAATTAGCAGCTGGCGGCTAAAGGAAATGACCCCAGGGACTTTGAGCTCAAGAGAGGAAATGACTGACCCACGGTATTGCTGGCGGTGGGGGTGGGGAAGCGAGGTCCGTGTTGGCATAAGATGAAGTGACTGACCCGTGGTGTTGCTGTCGGTGGAGGTGGAGAAGGGGGTCTCTGTTGGCATAAGATGAAATTACATGTTTATTCATGGCTTGGTAGGCACAGATCCCAGTAAAATATACAACAGTAAACAGCTGCTGGGTTCACAGTTTCCTGGCTTTATGACAATTAATTTGATAATTATTTACTCATAACATTAATTTCCAGTCTTGCTCCAGGTATGTTCTTAAGGGCTGAGTATATATCTATTTAATGGTTTATTTATCAAACTGGACCAATGTCAACATTCCCAATGAACGTGTGTCTGTGTGTGTGTGTGTGTGTGTGTGTGGCAGCCATTCAGTTAACTTAACCCTGTCATGCCTGATATAAATTTCATTTTTAGAAAACAAAGCTTCAAGCAGCCCCGGATGGTGAGAGGTGTTGAATGTTTACACTTCATCAGCCAGTTGTCGGATTTTGATTTAAATTCCTGTCTAATTAAAACATAACACATGACCAATGACAAATATTGTGTAATGCATTCACAAAACATTTCTATATGGCAGATCTTCCTAAACCCGATCCTCGGGACCCCACTGTCTTCTGGTTTCCATTCCAACTGAGCTCTTAGTTACTGAAATAAACTCTTAATTGAACTAAATAAATTACACATTAAGTGCATTGTAACTATGCATAATAACATTGTAATTATGTGTAAGTACACATGTATTTACTAAATAACTACTATGTAAATACACAGAACTTGTTTGTCGAGCAAATTATAACATTCTTTATCAGGTTTTTAATCTTGATGTTGCAGAAATAAAAGTTGAAACTATTTTGTTGAAGTCGTCAGTGTGGATACTGTTTGTTGCATAACATTTTGGTTGGCACCTGTGCCAAAGATACCCCTCCACCCCCCTGCCCTGGTTCCTCTGATATAAATAGCCCTGTGGAGTGTAAGGAGGGTCTGGTCCAAGCCTCTCTTCTCAGGCTGCTCCTGGAGCACTTGGCTGCTTTATCTCTTGGTGTTGCTGAAAGGTTAGCACACTTTTCAACACCTTGAGCCTTCACACTGATAAGGTCTCATATTATTTTGCCAAGTGCATTCCATCTCTGGGTAAAAAAATAAATAACGAGAACACCAGAACAAGGACCACTAACGTCATTTTTTGATTCATTTATTTCTCTCTTTTTCTTCTATGTGGATGAACTAAACAAAGCTTGGGGTCATACCATGTGCTCAGCTTTTTGTAGATGATTTTTTAAACTAGAATTATTATTGATATAGTTACCAATTATACATACAGTTAAAACAATTAATATTATTACAATAGCATGGTAAAAATGTAAAAATAATTCAAGCACTGGGTAAATCAGCTTGTAACTAGCCATTATTACCAGCAAACATAGCGTGTTTGTGACCAAATCACAACATCAAGACCAGTTGGTAATTTGGTATCACAAATACCTTGTAATTGTTGCTTTGCTCTGTATGATTTCTGTGATTAGGTTTCAATAAACCCAGAGCTATATATTTAAAAGGTAAGAACATAATGATTTAGGGAAAGGTCAAGTCTACAAGTCTAAACTCTGTACAAACAAAGGGAAAGCAAGAGCTTCGATGATAGCTGAGGGATGTGAGGCTGGGTACTTGAAGAAAGGTGGAGTTGTGTGTGCTTATTGGAGGAGATGTTCAGTCACAGACACACTTAGTACACTTGCTCTGGTGGAATCCTGATACACAGTGGTGAAGACATGACCCTATAATACAGCAGTGGATTACCAGTGTGTATTGGTTCTTTATACCATTGGTACAGTATGGCACATTATGGATGTTTCCAGTGTGTACACTGTACACATTGTGAAACCCATGGTAAAACAATGTAAAAAACAGAGAACAGTTGTAAAGCATAGGGGAAACAAAGGTAACTATATAAAACATGATAAACTGCAAGCTGAACTCTTATAAGACTTTACCACATTTTGTAGTTTACCCATG
This sequence comes from Polyodon spathula, assembly GCF_017654505.1. Lineage (NCBI taxonomy): Eukaryota > Metazoa > Chordata > Actinopteri > Acipenseriformes > Polyodontidae > Polyodon > Polyodon spathula. The sequence continues at coordinate 2,334,165 of NC_054549.1, read as the reverse complement.
TTTTTCCTATGGTTAAACAGTGCATTTACCACAGTTTACTATACATGTAGTTTGCCAATATGCTTTACCATACCTCTCTGGACTTTTCCACATGTTGCTGTGAACTCTGAGCTGCTCTAGGTGAAGTGAACTCCGAGTTGCTCTAGCTGGTGAAGTGAACTCAGAGTTGCTCTAGGTGGTGAAGTGAACTCCGAGTTGCTCTAGCTGGTGAAGTGAACTCCGAGTTGCTCTAGCTGGTGAAGTGAACTCCGAGTTGCTCTAGCTGGTGAAGTGAACTCCGAGTTGCTCTAGCTGGTGAAGTGAACTCCGAGTTGCTCTAGCTGGTGAAGTGAACTCCGAGTTGCTCTAGCTGGTGAAGTGAACTCCGAGTTGCTCTAGCTGGTGACGTGAACTCCGAGTTGCTCTAGCTGATGAAGTGAACTCCGAGTTGCTCTAGCTGGTGAAGTGAACTCTGAGCTGCTCCCTCACTGGTGAAGTGAACTCCGAGTTGCTCTAGCTGGTGAAGTGAACTCCGAGTTGCTCTAGCTGGTGACGTGAACTCCGAGTTGCTCTAGCTGGTGAAGTGAACTCCGAGTTGCTCTAGCTGGTGAAGTGAACTCCGAGTTGCTCTAGCTGGTGAAGTGAACTCCGAGTTGCTCTAGCTGGTGAAGTGAACTCCGAGTTGCTCTAGCTGGTGAAGTGAACTCCGAGTTGCTCTAGCTGGTGAAGTGAACTCCGAGTTGCTCTAGCTGGTGAAGTGAACTCCGAGTTGCTCTAGCTGGTGAAGTGAACTCCGAGTTGCTCTAGCTGGTGAAGTGAACTCCGAGTTGCTCTAGCTGGTGAAGTGAACTCCGAGTTGCTCTAGCTGGTGAAGTGAACTCCGAGTTGCTCTAGCTGGTGAAGTGAACTCCGAGTTGCTCTAGCTGGTGAAGTGAACTCCGAGTTGCTCTAGCTGGTGAAGTGAACTCCGAGTTGCTCTAGCTGGTGAAGTGAACTCCGAGCTGCTCCCTCACTGGTGAAGTGAACTCTTTTTTAACGCCTCAGACTGGAGGCTCTGATGGGCTCTAAAGTGACGGGGTGTCATGTTAATCACTTGCAGTCTATAATGGCTTCATGGGAAACTGCAGAGAAAGTGGCAGAAAGGAGCCTCCCTCCTGAATAATGGCATGTCTACGATGGGGAGCCTCAGCGACAGAGGAATGCAGCAAGGCAATGATTTAGTGAGCTGACCCCAGCCCCTGCACCACAGGAAATGTTATGTGCTTACTGTGTATATTTTCTATTGACATTTTGTACCCCCTTTTAATTCCCAAGATTCCCATAAGCAGATAATGCACAGTCCCCTGCTCACACCATCTTTGTATGAGCCCAGTTTGACACATTATTATTATTGCATGAAATATCTCCGCCACAATTTAATGGGAGTGTGGCAGGGCAGGAGCCATGTGCATGAAGAGTGTGTGTATCTAGTAAACAGTGTTTTGTAAATGTATTGTAAATCGTTAATGGAGAACCCAACGCTCCTGGGAGAGCCTTCCTGCTGTGTGTGATGCCCAGGTGTGGAATCTAATCAGCAGGTAGGTGTCAGGTATAAAAACTTCCTGAGTATAGACCTCAGGGCTGCTGCAAGGCAAACAGACTGAAGATCGTCCATGCCACCAAAACACTTGCTGGAATCCTCCAATCAGCATGAGAGTGAACCAGATCAAAGCTTAAAGAAGAAGCTGAAACCACATCAGCCATGTGTGGAGCAGGGTCGGGGTTTGTATGTTTGGTTGCTAATAAGAATTAGTTTGGGATTGTAGATCCCACATAAGTATAGAGAGGTGCATGAGTGGGACACAGGAGAGTATTTGTTTTTCTGAATAAAACCTGCGTGCCTGCGGCCGTGCCAATTCCAGCCTCCGTCTCAGTCAGCAGGAAATGCGTACCAACACATGGGGAAAACCTGATAATATCACTCGGGTTATTAGCACACTCCGGTCACTATCACTCATATACAACTGACTCCACTTGATATAATTTAGGGAAATAAAAATATAAGATTAGAAGTTTGCATATGAAAGTTATTATACTGTATTATGACACTATATAGCTTACAGAATAGTGTTTATGTTTTTAATATTACAATGCATGGTACAGTACAGTACAGTAGACTGTATGATACATTTTATCAATAGCCACTGTTGTAATCAATGCAATACCTAGCACAGTAAAACCTAGCATATGCATTGTCTCAACATTTCTTTTGTGTTTTCATCTTTATTTTGCCTGGATACTGATAAAGCCAACTCCACTTATTGTCACAGTTTTTGCTCAGTCCCTGATATTAAAAGGTTTTCCCTGTATTATACAATTATTCATAGAATAATGGCCAATATATAAAAAGCATGACGTAAGTGTTTTAAAGCAGTCAGTTCAATTGTCGACCCCCCCCCACCCCCCAACCTCCTCCAGTCACTGCAGGCCACATCTGATCAATCTCCTTAGCCGGGCCTGCAGGCAATTGTCTTGCCTCACTGACACCTATGATCCTGTGATCCCCTCCACTCTCGTCAGGGGCCTAGCTGATGTTCTTGATAGCTTTGCCCTTTGCCCCCCAAGCCAAACTCCTGAGGTCTTCAGGAAGCAGCAAGAGCTGGGTTAGATAAACAGGAAGACCTAATTAAGAACCAGACGCAGTTGAGAGCCATCACCTCCCCACGCTCCTACCCTCTGTCCTGAGGGACGTGTAGTCTCTAAGCAGTGGGCAGATCACAGGCCATTCCCCCCTCGGTCATGTCTGGTCTCTCAGGGAGCAATGCACTTCTATCAGCCCTCGGCTTCCTGGGCATTCAGACAGCTGCTGAATGTTCTGAGGATACAGCATTGCTCTTCTGTTTATATTAGGCCTGTATTCACAAAAGGTTTTATTAAAACTACTGTTCATGTTTGGCAGTACCTAAAGAAAGTAAATGGAGGTAGACAAAGGATTTGACCAGGTCTCTTTAGCAATGTCTTCAGAAACCGTTATTGTAATGGTTTTACAAAAAGAATACCACACTGAAAACTGATTTGTAACAAGGCATCCAGGCGCAGTCTCTAAACCCGTAAATAATAGAAGCTCATGGAGAACGACTACACAAGCACCCTAAGTGAAGTAGGGGTAGGGTAGATAACAGTGTTTTTTTTGAGAATTAAAGAAACCTAAAGATCAGGGTGTCAGGTTAGTGTTGGGCGAGATACTGGTACCCACAATATATCATTAATACCAACATGGGGCCATTGACTGCGCCACGATAATATCGTGGAGATGGTTCTATCATGGAACCAAACATACCGAACCGAACAGAGTGAAGAAGAAACCCTCTAAACGGATCATTTGTGAATACACCCTTAATCAAGTGGTCCATGGGGTATTTTTTAACACTGGTCTGTAAAGTGTTTAATTAGAGGCAAGTGAATTATTTTGTTAATAAATACCTTTATCAAAAGTAGCTGTTGTGTAAATGGTTGACAATGAGAGTTAACATGCACGTGGGCAGCACACATTTCAGGTTGAAAGGGTCTTTGTGTAAATGAGCACATATCTGACGCTGCTCCTAAGTGCAG